>NC_061522.1:6697500-6875000 GCF_022379125.1 Scophthalmus maximus | reverse complement strand
AGAACCAGATAGAAGAGCTGGCCGCCTCCAGAAAGGACTTTCCGGAGCTGATCACTGCCGCCCAGCACTGGATGCTGGCCAGGGAGACGCTGATGGCAGCAGGTAACAATACACCCACACTTATGATTTGTTCTTTTTTCTCTCCTTTCTTTGTGTGCCTGCGGTGAGATACTGTAACCACGCATCGACCGTATTGTATATCAGGAGGCCCCAGAGAGTTTCGTTCCAAAGTATTTCTCTACAACAAATAAATATTCATGACAATACGTGAAATAATCAAAGTTAAACTTACAGAAAAAACAAGCAGTTTTGCATTAAAAAAACGCACGTACTTGGATTGAAAAGTGTTGAAATCTGTGTTGAAGCGACGAACTTATGGTAAGAAGCTTATTAAGTAACTAGGTTTTTTGGGGCCTTCAGCAGTATGACTCGCGCGTGTGCGTCTTGTAAACATGGCAAATCAAATCTATCTTCAAATATTCACTTTGTTACTCTAGAATATACAGTGCTTCATCAGCGAGGTTGATGATCCTCAGGAACTGTCGCATTCTGTTACATTTGCCCGCTACAGGATTTTGCCTCAGTTCTAAATGTAAGTTATTAAGACGCCAATACGTCAAATCAATCAGGTATTTTTCAGAACCGCAGTCGGTCGGAGATGAGATCATATTTTCCGGTGACACTTTTGGGAACATTTCTGTGACAACTCGGTGGTTTGAGAAAAATAAACACTGTAACTGTTGTCGAGCTCCTCAGTTCCACTAACCTCGCCAGGGACGCCTGAAAGCAACATCTGTATTCATTATGGGTTTGTGTTCTGGCTCCTGTTGGCAACCAGAATAAATTCTACTTGATTCTGTTAAGTCGTGTGTCTTTGCAGTTGAGCAACCGCCTCGGCTGCGCCCCAGAGTTTTCGGCCTGTTTTTGAACTCGAGTCCCTGCGGTTCCAGAGTTGTACGAGCTTGAAAAATAAATAAATAAATAAGGGATCAGAAGAGACTAAAGAGGGGATTTTTAAAAAGAATTTTTCAATTTAATTTCATTACAGAAAAGCAGATCCTACTTTTTTTGAGTTGAATTATTCATTAATGGGGAAAAATCATCAGCAGGAATATTATTGTATTCACAAATCCCAACATATGCGCAGAACACAAACATGCATTATTTGTTTATTTATTATTTGAACGTACGTCATCGTAACCCATTGAATCCCCGTGTTCTCAGACACAAACAGGGCCAGTGGCTCCGCCCACGGCGAGGCGGGGAGGCTCCTGAAGAGTTCGCCGCCGCCGCCGCCGAAACCCAAAGCCATCTCCCTGGATCGGACCGAGGTCTTCGCCACCGTCCTGTTCACGGAGTTCCTCAAAGAGCTGGCCGCCATTGCACAAGAGCACTCCATCCTATCTTACATTCCTATGGAAGAGTAAAACGTCCCAGTAGGCCTCAGTGATGAGTCCAACTTGACCCTCTGATTTAAAAAAGACTCTTTGATGGTGGTTTTCTATTTTTTATTTTCCTTCCAGGCACTACTTGATGAAGAAAAACCTCTAAGATTCAGTGATTTATACAACTATTTTTTTTTGACAAATATTTATTTTACGAGCAAAGACAATCACTCTCTCGTGCTTTCTTAATTCCATCTTTCTAGTTCTGTGAAGTGTGAGGTCCACACTTTGAGCTGGACAATCTGTGACCTGTGTGCCGGAGCGTCCACCAGGTCGACCGACCAAAGACCGTCGAGAGAGGAGTTTTAACAAATCATCGGCCCTTATCTGAGCTGCCCTCCTTCTGAATGTCTTCTACAGCCAGCTCCGATCACGAGTGTAGCTGTTGTCAGACACAAACTCGAGATTGTCCGAGTCAGACACGGCGGAAAACCTCCGGAACATTTTAAGGGCCGGAGGGGGTGGAGCCGAGGTGGAGACACGCCTCTGAGTGACACGCCTCTGAGTGACACGCCTCTGAGTGACACGCCTCTGAGTGACACGCCTCTGAGCGACAGGCCTCTGAGTGACACTCCTCTGAGTGACAGGCCTCTGAGCGACACGCCTCAGCGACACAGGCCTCTGAGCGACAGGCCTCTGAGCGACAGGCCTCTGAGCGACACGCCTCTGAGCGACACGCCTCAGCGACACAGGCCTCTGAGCGACAGGCCTCTGAGCGACACGCCTCTGAATGAGCAGCATGTCGTTGTGATGTCACTGTTGGAGCTGGCAGTTGGGGGCCGGCAGCAGAAACACACGCTGACCTTGTTTTTCTGTCACATGACTTGTAGCGAAACAAGTCTTTAGTCCTCAAACTTCACAAAGCGGTGTCTCCACAGTCGCCGTGTGTGCGGTGTCGTGTTGGCTATTTTCTGTCGGTTCACGATGACGGCACCTCAGGAGTTCTTCTCGACGCACCTTCTCTTCTTTCGGTTCGGAGAAAAAGCAATTTTCCTACGATGCACTAGTTTGCCACATTAACGGGGCTCCACATGTTCTCCAGACAATAGCACAAAGAAACCAGGATTGTTCTTATATTCAATATTTAATTTGCCTTACTTCAGTGATGCTTTATAATAATGTACAGACATGTAAGAAAACTATTCTAATGACAGAACACTATGCAAATCAAGGATATTTTAGGTATAATTAAGTATAGGATATTTTCAGAATGGGACTGGGTATTCAAGCTTTTTTGAGACTTTCTATTGCCATATTTTTTTTCGTCAATGAGGTCATATTAAAGACTTCTTAGTTATGGTTTGTCTTATATGTAGGCGTTGTGTAGGGTGTTGTAGTGGTGATAAATCTGATATATCACTGTTGAAAATCATCTCAGACTGATATGGTTACCGAGGGGAACCTGTCGAAAATTGCCTTTATTTTAGTCAACATGTTTATTAGAATGAAAATATTATACAAGAGATATAATTTGTAACAAAGTCTGCCTCTATTCACTGGATTTACCAGGACAGAAATAGGTTTAAATTGGTGCCTAATTATAAATTATGATTTATTTTTTTTGGTTCACATTATTGCCTGAGTGGATTTACAAAGAGGCAATGCAATATGAAAAGTTGTTTTACTTGAAGCTGTCCATTGTTGGAGTGTAAAAGGAAAGGCCATAGGGATTGAAGATGTGTGCAACCATACAGTTTATTGTTTTTATGTATTTGACTGCGAGGGCTCAGTTTCTAGAAACAGAGTAAATCCATCCCCGTCCTTTTCCATCCACGATTTGATCTGAAGTTGCAGAGCATATGATGGGGACATTTCTTAAGATAATTTACCTTTAGTCAATCCTATATTTTAGATAGAAAAATATGACACAACCAATTCAAAATCATAATTCAGAATCAGACACTGAGATAATGGATGGCTTTGAATAGAGACAAAATGTAACATGCTTTTTACAGAAACAAAATGTAGAAAAGTTTTGTGGTTTACTCTGAGTTGATCAACGTTTTCGCCCCATCAATTTATAGCTTTAGTTTTAAAAATTCGATGGTGTATTTTTGTTCCTATTTAAATAGATGCAGTTTCTACCTCATGCTATGCAGGTAATGAATTATGCAGCAGGATCTTTCTGGGATAATGTGTGTGTGTGTGTGTGTCGTCCCCCCGTCCCCCCCCAGCCTCACAAAAATGGCTTTGAAATGTATATTTGTGTTGAACAATGTTTCCCTCTCTGGTGAAAGAATGTTGCAGGGCACTTTATCAGCCTTTTCACACTCTGCACTGCTGACACAGCGCAGGTTCAGCCTGCCGTCCGCAACACACCCGGCACGGAATGACAATCGGTGCTGCAGCTGCTTTGTGGCATGAAAACGGGTACAATGACCAAGGTTATAGAGCAGCTTCTGTCTCGGTAGCTTCCAAAGATTCATCCTCTCAGTGATCTGGATGCTGTTTGTTGCTGATGTGTGAGACAAAAAGTCATGCCTCTGTCAATAAAGACAACTTCTGGTGAATGAAAGTGAAGTGTTTGTTCTGTACACATTGAAGTGCTCGTTTAATACACACTTCCTTTATGAACAGCCCCCCCCCCCCCCCCCCCCCCCCCCGCAGAGATTTGGTTCAAAACTAGGTCTCGTCCCCACAGGAGCTTACATCCTCCATTCTCCTGCGCTGACTTTGACATACCACACAGATGAAGCAGACTGTGATGGAAAACGTTTTTTTGACAGCTCATGAGCACAAGATAAATCTTTTCGCCATAAGTAAACTCTGTCATTTTATGGCCGCGCATGCAAACACGTTGTTACATGGGTAAAAAAAACAACAACAAACAAACAAACATGAATCTAAGCCAATGTGGGATGAACTGATTGAGAAAATACTGTATGTACATTAGGCAAAACATGATGCGCAGGAAGCAGTCGCCTCCTATCACACTTCAACTTGTGTCTCCCGTCGTGCACCGACGATATAAACATTCAAGCGTAAGACTCAGAGTTGTGCGAAACAGCTGATGTCTCGGAAAAAACTAAATCTACAGAAACGTGTACAGCCGTATTGTCATTATAAATCTCTGTCTGCTCACAGGTGCAGCTGGCCACGAAACCTGCTGGAGAACCGGAGAGACTCATTTGCTGATGAAACTAGTCGTGTGTGGCACACGCTGCGGAGATCGCGATAGTTTGGGAGCGATTTTGTTTCCAAACAAGACATGCCTATGATTATTATTACATTACAAAACTAGTAAACACAGAAAATATTAGACAGGAAAACTGATGAGGCGAGGTGATAGCCATTATTCATTATTAATTTCACTTTATAATAAATTTCAGGTAATTTGAATTGATGTTGCGAAAAAGGATCTGCATTTTAACACCAGTGAGAATCCATATTTAATGCACCAAAGTGTAGAAAGTATTACAGGACAAACAACATGTAGTTTAACCACAAGAGGGAGCTCACCGATCACTTTCATGCCTGGATACCTGCATGGGCAGGGTCTCGCTCCAGCTTCTCTGGCCACAGCAGTGAGCAGCATGAACAATGGTATAAACCTGTTGAACTGAATGTGAGTTCCCTTACTTTAAATGTAGTTTATTATTAGATTGTTCTGTTGTTAATCAAACTGCATCATCAAGCAGACTTTACCATTATACTTTACATCCAAGTCACATCAAATCTTGTACAGTACGTATATGGCGTCTCTGGACTCATGTATGCCGTTACTGACTAAACAAACCAGATGGTGATGAAAAAAAAAAAAATGTCACAGAGCGATAATCTAAAAAGCTTTATTACTCTTTAGACACATAAATATCGTACATTCATACAGTAGATACCAGCTGTTGTTCAGTGAAAACATTGTACAGTATTTACAAAATGTAAATCTCTCAGGAACAAAGGGTGGAAGCTTGACCATCAATAGTTTCATCAGCCCACGGAGGACCAGGTACCATGTGCCACCATATTGGCATGATGTATCTCTGCGTTGTCATGACTCATACAGATGCACAACATCACTGTCATATATTATATTTGGCTGGGTCTTGCCGAACAGTCCAACCTTCATGAAGTCTTCTCTTGTAAAATTTCCCTCACCAGCACTGGGTCAGCTCTGCCTTTGGTCTCTTTCTGAACCAGGCCCATCAGTTTGTTCAGAACCTTCTTGTTTCCATTTCGGATGGCGTCAACCTACACAGGGGGCACGGCAAACACAAAACATCTCAAACATGAACCAAACCCCCCAAAAAACAACAACAACAACAATGTCATTGCGAGTGAGACTTTGCACGTGAGCCCATCACCTCATCGGGATGCGAGTCCACCACCTTCTGGCAGATGCTGTGCAGCTGTGCAGTATCACTAACAAGCCCCAAGTCCTGCTCCTGGATGATCTTCGAGGCCGTGCTGCCTGATGACCTCCACATCTCCTGGAAGACCTGAGAACAGAGTGGGAGAAACCAGCGAGACGCAGGTGATAACTAGAATACAGACGAGCGGGAGCATGGGTTGCGTGTACTGAGTGACAGATAGAAGGGGGGTAATTGCACGGTCGGTGCACCTGACTGACCTGCTTGGCAACTGAGGAGGAGATGTGTCCTGATTCCTGCAGCTCCAGCAGCTCAGCCAGGGCAGGAGGAGAGACGGGGCTGAAATCAAATGAAGGGGTAATTTAATTACATTTGAACGGACTGAGTAAGTGATATAAATAGAGGCGGAGAGGGAGAGAGAGAGAGAGAGAGGGAGAATGTCAGACCGAAAGGACACAAGAGTCTATCAACATTTGCGATTTTGACTATAATGTGTTTGTCTCTCCCATGTGTGCTTGTTTACTCCCCAGGCTACCAGACAAATAGAATCAAAAGGCCTGTTAGGAAATATTAAGTGGAGACCGAGTTTCATTCAGTGTACTGGAGGCCAGACAGTCCATCTCCACTAAGCCTCCTCCAACGACGGCATAGACACTGCGGAAACGTATCCATCTTTACAAACACGACTCGGTTCGACCAGATGTTAATGTGTCCAACAGAGCAATGCTTCCTCACCATACTTGCACCTCAGGGGATGCATTTGCAAGGGGGAGCATGGAAAGTTCAATTACCTAGACTATAACTTTTAAATTTTATTAAAAACATATTTGCTTAAAAAAATGGTGCGATGCTTATCTTTAGTTAGTTTACACATGTACAATAACCAGTAAGCTGCACATTAACAGCAGTCTGCTATCAAACAGCCGCCGATAAGAGTGTCTGATCAAACTCACATTTTCAACCCTGACTTCCAGCTTTACCATCACCGCTGTGAACATGTATTCCTGCCTTTGTCCATTAGGCTTCTCAACCCTAACATGTCAAAAGTAATGGATAAAGTTTTGAAATATTTGGCTAAAAGTAACGACAAAACAATGGAAACAACTAAAAGTAATGTCCAGCTTCTGCTGCTCATTTGTACAACGTATTAGAAGGATGACTATTCAATAGAAGGCCTATAACATTTAGTATTAAAAAGACAGCACCGAAAAATACAATATAATGATATCACTTCATGAAGTGGAGCTTATCTGGCAGTGGACACATGAAAAAAAAAGGCCCCAAAAATCCCATCTTCATTCTATTTGTGTATTTAAATCTTTGACATATCTAACGTGGCGTTAATGTAGGCCTGGTGAGACATTTCACCATTCTGCCATCGTCTTGTCACCGCCCTGCAGCGAGTCTGCCACCGGAGCTGCACTGAGTTTCCCTCTCAGGCAGCTGCCAGCGACTTTCCTGAGGGGGGGGGGTACCCTGGAGGAGAGACTTGTCTCCGCTGGTGGAAATGCCAGGACAAGTTCCTAATGACATGTCTGGAGTTTCAGCTCTCTGTCCGGCCAATGTGCTTCCAAATTTCTCATTTCTCCTACACTTCTGAAAGGCTTGGAATCAGAGGAGGAATGAATGAATGAATGAATGAATGAATGAATGAATGAATGAATATATAAATATATAAATATATATATATATAAATATATATATATATATATACACACACACAGATTTGGGTGGACAGCAGAGACAAAAATGGACACTGCCTGTGATCATATGAACAAAAGAGCGGATGCTGTTCTTAACAGTGAACTCTAGAAGACCTTTTTCATGGGACCCAGTCACTTCCTCCTGGCTCCAAGCACTCAAATGTTGTTTCTCAAAGCACTTGTGTGACTTGGTATCTCTGTTTTCTACTCTGCCTACAGCTGCAGACCACTCCAGCGCTCCTTCTTTCAACTGAAGCACATGCAGCTACGTTTTGGTTTACTCAGACTCAGCTTCACATCTGTCTGAGTGGGAATGGTAGATAACATGAAGCTCACAGCATCTGCGCTGATGTCGAGACATTACTTGTTCTGATTTCATTTGCTCCGTAATGACTCAGAGCTTTTTATTCTAAGCAATAATTAAAGATCTATTCTGCATCTCAGTCAAACTCAACAAGCTGGGGGGGAGTTTCTCAAGCCACGACGGCAATTTCTCTCATAGTATTGAAAAGAGTATTGCAGCTAACATGCCTTCAGCGGGGAGCAATCAAGACAACACCGTCATCCAAAGAAAGGTAATGATTTGACTAATCTAATTGGATTTGTCCACACATTTACTTCTCTCCAGTGGGCTGTCAGGACTGTCACAAAGGTTTTGTCATTGACAGACATGAGGAATTAGGGAATATCAGGTGGTTTATGAACCGTCAGTGCTGTATGGAATGAAACAGTCAAATCAATATTTGTGAACACTAAGGAACTAATAATCCTTGATGTCAATCAACTCAGAGCATAGTGTAAAATGGTTAAGGGAAGAAAGAGTGAATCGTTTGAACTAACTAAGGTTGATCTGCTGTCAGTTTAAACTCAGAACCTGCAGCCTGAATATAAAATCTTTATTCTGAACACGGCACTAAAAGCCTACAATCTTTTTTTGTGGCTAAATGCTCATTAATCCAGAACAAACCTTCTCGGGGAATAGAGCATTTATTAAGTTGGATTTTAGTGGCACCTCCTATTGAGCCGAGAACAGCTGAGGGGTTGTGAATATTAATGTGTTAAGGGTGCGAGTCAGCAGCAAACCCAACGAATGAAGTGAGCTTGTTGTTGTGGTCCTTGTTGATCTGCAACTTCTACTGTCATGTCGTTCCGCAAACTGCCAACTTTTACTTTCTCTTGCTTTGTGAATTAAACATCAGATTGAACAGGCTGTGACTATGGTTCGATTCCAGCTTCAATGGCTGAGTCACTGGCACAGTCATCTCTAGATATGAAGCATGGAGTTGGCAGGTAGAGAAGGGAAGCCACTTTTACCGTAACGGCTCGTAATCATCTGCTCCATTCATGCTTCATGATGATAGACTCGCTCACATTTCTGCGGGCATCAGCCGACTAGTTACACCCAATCATATTCATGTTGGTGTGTGCAGCCCGGTCATTATAACCTGACATGTCTCAGTATTTTTGATGCAGTCAGACTGGGTTTGGCTTCCGCTTCAATCAGACTGAACTTAAGACAGGAAAAAATCATGAGCCTCTCCAGTGTTTGAGAGGGGAGCTGGGACTGACTTCTCATTAAGGAAATATTGTTTAATTATACCCGCAGCAGGAAATTACATGTAGCAGAGAAGGGAGGATGTTGTTTCGCTGCGGTGAGTGCAAGAAGAGAGCAACAGAGGTTAATGACAGTGAAATGTTTGTTCAAAATGTGTATAAACACAATTTCTGGACTGCTGATGTTGGACTACAGTAGCTGCTGTGGGTCACATTCACAACCGAACCCCCACTGTTTCCAGTTCTGGTCCCTGCTTTCGACAACACCACAAGTCAAGGCACATTTTGGTCTGACTGCAGCTTCACTCTGCTGATACACATACAGTGCCAGTGCTGTTTGATGCCAGAGTTCTCTCCACCACCACTCCAACCTCCTCCTCCTTATGTGCTCTGCTTTTTGTATTATTGACTGATGTAACCCTTCTTTCTGCTGGGATTTTTGGATTTTCTCCTCTTTTCACACTAAATCCAACTGTATATAACCTTCTGCTATAAACATCCCATTCATCGAAGCGTCTCAGACTAACGTTTAGTCGTGAGTTACAGGACATGGAGCTGAACTGCTGACACCAGATACACTTAATCACTTCTAGGTGACAATTTTTTGACATGAGATTTTCCCTTGAGTTAAGCCCTTGAAGCCGTAGCTTGTGACATCTTAAAATAAAGTGAGGCACGACACACACAGACTGCAATTGCAGAGTGAATGTTTCTTTCTTTAAAAGTGTTCTTATTCCTTCATTACTGACATGAAGGAATGACAGGAAAATGGAGGAAAGAAATGCAAAAAAAATGGCCCCAAGGCAGAGCTGCACCAGCAATGTAGCTGCAGTTCATGGTCAGTGTCTTAACCCTTAAGCTACAGTGGAACCCCAAGTGAAAAGTTTAACCCTGACGTCTAAGACCTGAGCAGAATAACTTGCGCAAGCTATGTTGGCAAACTGCAAGACAAACAATAAGCATTATATGAATATTGTAAAATCACACAAAGGGATTTGTCTCACCTCTGGCTCACACTCATGTCTTGCTGTTTGAGGTGGCCCAACAGCTCATTTGTCACCCAGCCAATCACCTTCCTCGGCTCTTTCTTTGTGGCCTTTAACACGGCCTCAAAGTACTCCACCAGCCCGTCCTCGTTCTGCAACAAAAACGCCATGGACATTCGCATGCACATTATCTAATCAGTGTCAAATAAGCCCGGCATACACCAGTATTCAGCTTTGTCCTGGATTCAAACAGAACTGCGTCCAAGCTGACTTGATCAGATGGCAATTAAAAGAAGTGTGCAGGAAACTGCGGGATTCTGTGCCCTCGCCCACTCATAAACTCACCACGAGCGTGAAGCTGTGCTCGGGCAGGATGCCGTATGTTTGCACCAGCCTGTCTCTTTTGACGCCGGGTAGCTCTGGTAGCCCTTCCCTTATCTGCTGCACCACCACCGCCTGGCAGGCATCAATGCCAGTGGGCAGCGATGCGTTTTCCTCGTACACAATCAGAGGAGGCAGGTTGGGCTCCGGCATAAATCTGTAGGCGGGGGCGGTAGAGAGGGAAGGGAGGAAAGGAGGGGGGAGGGAGGAATGGTTTATCAGCAGTACACATGAAGTTAGACAAGACGAGGTAGGTTGTCCCTTTGACACCAAACTTGTCACATTTGACTTGCTCCCCGCATCATTTGACTCTATCAGCTTTATACATGTCCATCCAACTTTCCCCCTCCTACACACACACACACATGCATACACACACTCCACGTCAATAAACCAAATCTCCGTGCAGACCACCCACAAACTCAGACTCACCTGTAGTCCTGAAGACCTTCTTTGTCCCTCATGGGAATAGTCTCCCTACAAGACAACATGCAATTATTAGACATTTTTTTACATGATCCACATTCTGAGATTTTAAAAAGCAACATAATATCTATATCTATATATATATATATATATAAAACACACACCCCAGGAAAGTAACCTGGAGGAACTGCAGTCAAAATCAGAGACATCTCTAACCACTATGTGATACCTTTTACAGCTACAACAATTCATAAATTAGTCTTAGTTCAACAGATTTGGCAACAAGTTGTGTGATTAGTTTATTATTCAAAGCATTTTTGAAAATGCTTCAAATTCACCCAAGCACCTGAAATGTGAAGATTCACAGATTTTCTTTGTGTTTATTTTGGGCTATTGGTCAGATAAAACAATTTGAATGTGTTAACTTTCACCATGGGTAATTGTAACGGGCATGTTCTGATGATTTTTAAAAAGACTGGTGGATTCAGTCAGTGTTTAAAATGCTCACCCCAAAAAAACTAGTGCTAGATCTATAGCAAAAATAAAACAAGACAAAAGAGAAAACAAAGTACAATAAAAAATAAATAAAAATACAATAGCGGGGGGTTGAATGTAGTGATGCCTTTGAGTTAGCCCAGCTGACTGCAAACCATCAGCCACCGATCATAGGCCGTCACGCGCTGTTTAACATGCTTCACCATGTAGCTCGGACATGCAGGTCGGCCTCATAGGAAGGAGGCAGAGCACCAGAAGACGATCAATGTCTTCAGCTGGGTGGGAGCTGGATCACACTGTGAGCTTGCACGCCCGTGACTAGCACATAGCTCACAGATAAATCAGGACGAGGGCAGCGGCATCCAAATGATCCGATTCTTCATCATTACCGTGATGGTTCCTCTTTAGCAAAGCTCGTAATTGTCACAACAAGTGCCAGGAACACAGGAAATGGGACCAAGTGGCAGAAGCAGGTTTTTGATTTATTAAATTAGGGAAACACGGGTTTACAAGACGGTGAGATGGTCTGGAGTCAAAACAGTGACCAGGTCCAATAGGCGGTGGGAAATCTACCAATGGTAAACTTACAGATGATATAGTGAAGGACATATAGGTCGTTGGTTGTTGTGACTAAAAATATTGGTCTGGCAACTAATGTGGTGGGACATGAGGCTATAAACACACTGGGACTAACTAGCAAGGAGGAGGTGTAAGTACAGTAATTTAAACAGAGTCCAGGCAGTAATTCATTCAACGGGCAGATCATGAGACTAATGAGGTCCTGGTCAGAGAGTGTGTCACTGCCCTGCTCTTTCATGCTCTTACCCTGATTTGGAATCATACGCCCGGGTCTCATTTTGCACCTTCCCCCCTCTCTGTAGGACTTTGATCTGCCTCTGAATCTCGTAGTCTGGTGATATAAGAGAAACGACATTAACATGCACCCAGACACTTACTTACACTCCAACAACGGCGTAACACACAAACACGTGTGTGTCTGTGGTAAATGCCTGAACATCTGCTGTTACACACTGGCAACCCTCCGGTCTCTGACTGCTGCCACATTATAACTGTGATAAACAATGTTTTTCCCCATTACTTTTTAAATACCAGTTCGGCAGCAGATTAAATGCGAGGCGGCTTTATTGATGAGAAACTCAAGCACAGCACCGCGGTGTGTCGAACCAAGCTTACAAACCTGAACTTAAAAAACGCTGAAATTTTCCGGAGGAAGGCTCTTTGTCAGCTCTTTAAAGTGAAGATCAATCGACAGGCAGTTAGGTTTGAGTTGACACAAAATCAATGCTTTATTTGAAGCCAACAGCTGCAGGAAGCCAATTCACCACCGCTTGCTGCTATCAAACAGCTAATTATTAGTGAATGGTTGTCCATCCTCAACATATACATATGTCAATATTAACTTATCTTTCTGTCTTCACTCCTCTTCATAAATCCAGACATCTTGTTTTAGTGTCAACAAAATCAAATTCTATTTAAACTCTATATGAATTTTGTTAAACCTCACAGTTTAAAACTTGCAGAGGTGCATCTTTGCCTTCTTTGTACATGTGTATTTCCACTGTTGGAGGAAGTATTTAGATCCTTTACTTAAGTTGAATTAGCATTAGTATTATTTTCAAAGTATCTAAAGTATTCAGTCCCATGATATATTATTTTATATTATATTATTGGGTATTTCTACTGATGAAATAACGTGCACATCACGTGCATAATCTCAACCATTTTATATACTGTTGGGTAGCTTATAGGTACAAATTTAACGTTTAATGTAAAACTTTGTCCCAGGCATAACACCCAGCACCAGGGGAATTGTTTTTACACTTTGGTTTACTAGGGATTAAATGTGTTAATTTGTGATCTTTGTTAATTTTGGAAGGACCTGGGCCAGCTGTTGCCCAACATCTGTAACAATGTCCTCACCTTCTTCTTGGTGAGAAAGCAAATAAGCATATTTCACAAAATGTCCCTTTTTTTCTTTTACATCCCACTACTGAGCGTATCTTACCTTTTTACTACCTGTTTGATTTCTCATTCTTTTTTTTCAGGGCGACAAAGCATGCAAAGGTCAACTCACAAAAAGGTCTTTGCTCTCAGAAACAGGTGTGTGAGGAGTGAACGTGCAACAACGTAAGACCTATTCAGGTGCAACGGCATTCAAGCAACCTCGCTAAATGTCTGCCACACTCTCGGGCTATCCTACGAACTTTTTATTTTGCTTACCTATAGCCCTGGCCAGGTATCGGGTGCTGTTGATGTTCTTCACCTCAGTCCTGGTGCCCAGGGGCTCACCCGGCGTGTGGACGGAAACGTTGGCATCTACTCTCAGCTGGCCCTCTGAGGAGAAAGACGTAAAAAAAGATGCACACTGTGAGGGCAATGGGTTTGGGTTTTAGAGGTACAGTGTGGACGCTCGGACAGGAAAGCAGAGACAGTAAGTGATTTCCATACCAGACATGTTGCCTTGACAGGTGCCCAGGGCCTGCAGGATGAGCTGAAGCTCTCTGACAGCAGCAGCAGCCTCCTCTCCACAGCTCATGTCCGGCTCCATCACCAGCTCCATCAGACCTACACCTGGTGGATGTGAAGACAGCTGTCTTTTACAATAGCTCTTGCTTTGTTAAGTAATTTAAATCTAGTGTGTGTCTGAACTTTCTTCTTCTTTTTCTTACAGTATTGAAAGAACCAGGTGGTATGTGCTTTCAAGGAATAGGCTATATCAGGTGTTTGGCTCCACAAAAATACACATTATGGTTTTATTGTTGCTTTTAGTCTTCACGTGGGATTTTTGACAATTCTATTGACAATAAGAAAAATACAGAATATCAGCAGCCACATCCTTTAATCTTGAGTCGCAGACTAACTGACGTCACCTGCTCTGTTGAGGTCTATGAGGGTCTGGCTGCGGACGTCATCGTGGAGACTCTTGCCACTGTCCTGCTCGAGCTGTATCTGTGTTATGTTCGCAGTTTTTCTGATCACTTGGTTCCTCTTTTTTCCTCCAAGGAGGCTGTAAGTCAGTATGCCATCTACTGCAATGGGCCGCCGCTGCTGAGTGATCTGGTATCCAGCCTGACAGGAGGAAATACATCATTATAAAAACTCCAGGTAGCAACGTTATGCGGTAAATAGAGCATTCAAAAAACCAAAACATTTTGTTTCTCTCCTTAACTTTCCCTTTTTCAAGAAATGTAACGTTTTATCAGGCCGCTACAGTGCCAGTAGCCAACCTTCCTAGCTTCTTTGAGGTTGAAGGTGACATAATGATGCATGTAGAAACGCCTATCAGTACACAGTCAACAACAATTATATAATGTCATCCTTTAACAATCTTTTTTAACTGATATCCTTTTTTTTTTATTATTATTATTTGGAATTAATTGTGCAATATGACCTAGCAGTGCATGCTTTTCATTCCCAAATGTTTCTTCTCTGTTAATTATATTAATGCTGATATATCAACATGCTGATGACAGTGTGATGAGTTGAACAGAAGTCTCCTGGCAAATTGGTTGGTTGAACTTTCGTTGGATATCACTGCTTGTTGTAGCTTTTGTCATTTTAACATGTATCTCAATAAATTAATCATAATGTCAGTAATTACATTTATTATCCTACTTTAAATTATTATTTGAATTGAATGAATGGACTCATCTTTCATTTTGTGAAAAATATGAACAAAATATCCTTTTCAACGTGAAATAAAAGAAAGAAATGTGAGTCGTTTAGTCAAATCAAAGTGTTGCAGTGGAATAACAGATGACCGAGACTGCAGTCAGTGGCGTGGGTTCGTCTAAAGGTGATGCAGGCAGCATCAAATTAAATAAATACGCCCGGCTGATTGGCCGGTCCCTCGTTATAATGCTGCAGCAGTGCGGCCATTCCACTCAAGGTTTCTATTCACAAAAGCATGGGAATGAATATTTCATCTGCTTCTCTATTCCTTAAAAGAATCCGTGGCCCCCAAGTGTTAATTCCCTGCGTTACCATGGCGACCACATCACAGGAACTAAACATTAATCATACTTATGCTAAAGAAAGCAAGGATGTGAGAGAAGAGTGAAGGGGGGGGTACAATGTGCCTGATCAACACAATCAGTCACGTCCACGCGAGAGGGGAAAAGAATTGACTGTAGGGGATTTTCTTTTTCAAATTCTGGTTTTTGTCTCTGCCATTGAAAGTGTTGCCTGCTTTAACACGAGCTTGTACATCATGTACATTAGGCAGCATTTGTATAAGTGAAGATTATTTCCATTTCCTGCATAATGACTCAGCTACTGCTGGCTACATAATGAGGGATGAAGCAAGTCTGTTGTTAATAAGTTCCTACTCGACACATTAATGTTTCCCCAATTACACGCCGGCAACAGATTGAGCCCTAATGAGCAGAACACCTTCTCACACTCACAGCTACAGATGTGTGTCTGCTCTCATACTACACGTGCAGGTTCAGACATCCACACATCCTCCAAACTCATTTCTGTGGTTGTGAGCCGCTGAGTCATTTTTCTGACTCATTTCAAACCTCAGTCAGTCGTTCCAACTAACCGTTGAGGTCCCACACACACACACAAACACACAAACACACACACACACACACACACACACACACACACACACACACACACACACACACACACACACACACACACACACACACACACATTCATTGGTCTCATCGAGCACACATCAGAGCTTCAACAATCAGGCCAAGTCTGTTTATTTAGAAACTTAATATCTTAAGGAAATTGTGATTATTTACTTCAGCTGACAGATTAGTGCGGAGCTGCTGAGGCATGTTATTAGAGGGCTGTTAAAAGTGTTACGTATGTGCGTTGCCTGCCATTTCAACTCAAAGAAGGAGTGCTGGTCGGACAGCAGCATTAATCATTTAATGAGCAACTGTGGTGTTTTACAAAATGCAATCAGGGATTTCTAGTGGAACATATCAATAATGTAAATGCAATTTACAAATGTATTTTTCAAGGGTGGGATAATTTCTCCCCTCAGTCCTGCTATTGGTTTGGTTTTACGAGCAGTCAAACATTCAAACTTAAGGTCGAACGTGAAAAAACATTTCATCATCTGCATAATTAAATGTACTCTGGCTTCAGATTATCAAGCTTTTCAACGTGGCACCGGAACAGATCGCTCCTTTGAAGCAGCCGATGAGACTAATGCAAACTAAATAAATGATTGGATTCCTAAAGAGGCAACAACAGGTATTGTGCACACAGTGAATATAAAACACAGACAAAGGTTTCAGGCTCGACCTGTTGGGAGGGGTTGCTGTGAAATCTAAAGTGAAATCGGGTATTATAGTCCCGGCTGTGTGTGTGTGTGTCAGCTGTTGAGAATGGATCCAAAAGACGTGATGCAATCTTCAGTAAACACACAATGGAGCAAGAGGAACACAACAGTAATCCTTGTGCTTCTGGAGGGGATTTCACTGGGATTTCTGGAGACATGGACTTTCTTGGGAGATAATGTATGTGTAATGTAATGTAATGTCATTAAAATATGTCCTGCTGCAACCTTGTGATAACCAGTAATAATCTATCAAGGTCTCACAAAAGGTGTTGTGCGTCAAGCCTTATAGGTCACCTTTTTTTACAACAGATGCAATTCAGGTAGGAAATTAAATCAGAAATATTGAATGAAAAGATCATCTCTTTCAATGTAATACAGTAACAGAAAGGATGTAATAAAAAATAGCAGCTTAGGCTAATACTCTGTGTATTGCTTGCTTCTTTGTGAGGATACTCTCATTTTAATCCACTTCTTTGGGCAGTTTAAATGAAATAATACCAAAGGAGGAGAAAAAATCTGCCCCCTAAGTTCTTCAGTCCATCATTACATTATTCATTACCTTGCCCAAAGTTGATGTCTTACCAGGGCGAGACAAACTGTTAAAATTCAAAATTTTCTCCACTGCCTTTCTTCTGAGAAGTTCTAGATTTATTAGAAGACGTCTCGATAGGTTCCCATCACATTTTGTCTTTTCCATCTGAGGCGGAATAATGGCAGTTAAATCACGTCGGGGCTCTGAGGGCTAGTGAGCTCTTGTCATGCGAGTGCTCTATTACACAGAGAAGAATGAACATCACAAGGGCAACACTGTTGGGAGGGATGGATACCTCTATCACCACTAAACCAGACTGCTATTTGGCTTGACACTGAAAAAAAACATATACCTGCATCATACCATTGGATATGTAACTCCTCAAATAACACGTTGGAAAATTTGTCTGATCTCCTTTTTTGATTCCTTAACAGCAATTACTGCAAGGACTTTAAAGCTGCAAATTCTTGTTTGGCTACTTGGAGGGAGCGGACACAAATTGTGAGGACAAAAAAAATATATATATCTTCACCTTTTAACTTGATATGACAAAACTAAGCAAGCATTTTCTTTCTTACATTTCCAACGTTTACAGAGAAACACTACCATTTGTAGTTGTGTAGTTGTGCCAACCGGTGAATACAAGTCTGATATTTGCTCACAGTTTCTCCCCTGCAACTCCTGAGGGATATATCTGTCCCTTTAGCTGCTAAATGTTCCACTGTGCTCACCAGATAGTTGCAAACTCCGTCTCTGTGCTGTGTGGTGCTGGGCAGGTAGTGTACAGTGGGTTTTTACAACTTTTTTTTTTTTCAAAGCTGCCTGCTGCAGCTCAAAACAACGCTGTGGTGAAAATGGTTAGCATGAACAAGAACAGTACCTAAACAAGGTATGTTTGACGTATTGTTATTGTAAAAATGTACAATATATGTGTTTTTTTTGAAAAATATGAAAATATTAATACCCTTTCACTTTTTGTGCACCATAGTGTGTTTTAGGTTGAATTAAAATGGACAAACTCAATCCATCCACTGTACAGTCAATAATTTAAATTAATTAAAGTAATTATTTAAAATCTCTAAATTAATCTGCACTCCAAATATTGGCCTTGAATTTTCCTTGAGATGTGTTAAGATCTGTACATTCAGTCCTTTATGGGTAATTTAAGCCCTGTACTTAAATAAAAAAATCAGAAAGTCCATAATCAAACTACCAGCTACACACAGATGTCTGTAATGGATCTACTCCACTACCTGGGGTTTTTTAGGGCTCCGATAATGATTCAAATCATGTAAATAAGGGAAAGCTATACCCAAATGATCAGCAAAGGCAGGAGGAGGGAAATGACCTGTGTGTAATGTAAAAATAGAAGTGCACTGTAGGAAATGAGCTGGTAAGTGAGGAAATAAATAATTTTCTTTAACAGCTTTCTGTATCATTTGACTGTATGTGTGGCAAATAGTATTTTTGCTGCTTCAGCAAGACCTGCTCACTTTTTAAATTAGAGCTCAGGGCCAGGAAGAGTTCACTGGCAGTGTTGTGATGGATAAGATGGAGGCAGAGGGGGACAACTTATATCAAAGTAAAACAATAATGCAGTGTGATGTGCAGGACAATGGCAGCTCTACACTGCTGTTTCCCCAAGGTGTTGCACAGAAAGTAACAAAGGATGACAGAGGGTGGAAAAACTCACAGGGAGGTCCGCGTAGAAGTAATGTTTCCTGTCAAAAAGTGACTTCCTGTTTATAGTGCAGTTGAGAGCCAGTGCTGTCATCACTGCTGCCTCAACACACCGTCTGTTCAGGACCTGGGAACACACAGTGACATTACCTTAAGATCTGACAAGACGGGGATCAAAGAAACAACAGTTATCTTTGTCTGAATTAAGCTAAACATCACTTACAGGTAATGTGCCAGGTAAGGATCCATCAAAGAAGGACACCAGGGAGTTTGGCGGGTCTGAGAAGCGAACTTGTGAGCCAGAAAACAACTTAGTCTTGGAATTAATCTGGGCGTGGATCTCCAAGCCGACCACCCCAACCAGCTGCTGGGGAGCGCTGAGGCAGAGAGGAGAGAAAAAGAAACAAAATCAGCCACAAGAAGGAGCATTGTACCTGGCAAAGGAAAATACTTGCTTCTGTCTGGCTGACAGGTTTCCACTAAAAGCTGAATTTGTTTACACTGTTATATAAGTATACACAAAATAGCTGGTCTAAAAAAAGTTATCTGTTACTCTGTGTGTATTCTGATGCTGGAATTTGGAATGGCTCCTTGTTTGATGTGCGATTATCTGATTTAAAAAATATTAGTAGGGATTGCCCATCATGGTCTTGAGAAATAGATTGGGACCATGGGATCATCTTCAAGGTGGCATGGACCTTTAAAAACCCTTATCAGTTTATATCGTGCTTTATTGATGCATTGATTCAGGCATATTACCAAATGTCAGACTTTTGGGGATGCAAACTATGTTTTGTCTTAGATCAGAGACAGAAAATGAGATATGAGAAAATGAAAATGAGAGGTGACACTGTCCCGACCATGAACTTAATGTAAAATGAAACTGCGATACCTGCAGGTAACTTCTATTATAATACAGTAGAAGGTGTTGTTCCACCGAGTGAAATTAAAACAGTATGATCATGTAGCTAGAATATAATAAAAAGCTGCAGAAACACTAGAAAAATATCCAAATATTAAGGCCAGGCTAATTCTTTACTTTAAATAAGAACAGGAATTATTTTAAGGTTCTTTAATATATAATATTTTTTGCTTTATTTTGTCTGATGATGAACAAATAATAAGTAGAGCGATACTGTTTCTGCTGCCAAAGCAGAGGAGAGGAGGAGAAAAAGGGAATAAATGTCTCATGAGGTTAATCTAACTGACATGTTGTATTTATAATCACAGGTAATATTAAACAGTGTGAGGATTATATTTCTGACAAAAGACAAGAGGATTTTGTTTTTGTCCCCAATTATCAAAGTCTCCTCATCTTATTCTGAGCTGCGGTGATAGTTTAAAAAAAGTGTAAAAGCATTAATGTTGTCTGGAGCCCTGTCGAGAATTGGAGAATCGTTGTGCAATTAAAATGCAGTTATTATGTACAGTTGTTTTTTAGTATGATAAACTCTCCCTCTGTCAGAAGCTCTGAGTGACAAATGGAAAACAAAAATGGAGCAGCAAGATTATCTAACGATCTTTAAAAAAAACAAAACATCTACTGCTTTATCTTTGTCAGAATCCTGTAGAAATGTTGACACCCTGCTTCCAGTGATCTCATTAATGAGCTGTGGCTCAGGAGGGGCGTCGTCCACTCATCACAGAATCTGTGGCTCATTCAGTCTGTTTGCCAAAGTGTCCTTGGGCAAGAAGACATTGAACCCTAAATTGCCCCCTGTCGGCTGTGCTGGCAGTGTGTGAATGACGTGTGAGAGAAAAAGCACTGCGTATAGAAGTGTTGTATGAATGTGTGTGTGCATGGGTGAATGTGACTCGTACTGTAAAATCCAGAGAGGGGCTATATAAATGCAGTCCATTCACTATTTACCATCTGAGCTTGTTAGTTAAGTTAACCGTGAAGCGAAGGTGATCTACCCATGTTTCAGAGAAAAACTGAGTTAAGCACAAAGTTAGCTGCATAATAGCTGGTCTAACAAAAAGACTTAGTTGGATCCAATGATTTTTTGGGAACTTGATCGATATTATGAACGAGAAAATCTTTAAAAATAATAATACATATGTCTCTTGCAGGGAGTCCAACTGTATTATTGCACGATAACAACAGGAGTGAAACCAGTGAAGATGACAGACTTCCACCAGCGTTCTCGGAAGCTGATGGTAACCATGGCGACAGCACCTTTTCTCCACTCCAAACCAAAATGTTTAGACAAACTGTGACTTTAGTGATAAACTGTTTTAAAAAGAAGAAGAAAAGAAGACCACCTTGTACACAGTTTATTTTTTTCTTCTTTAGTTAGCCAGTGGCCACAGTTTAAATCAGAGGCATCCTGATCGATACATGAAAACACTGTGTCATCATTTCACCTCCTGCTGTATACAGGTGAGTGAGCCAGGTGAGTGACGACAACAACAACAACAACAACAACAACAACAACAACGGTCCTCCAGCTCCTCCTCCTCCCCCTCTTACCTCTTGGCTGTCGGCCGCGGTTCGCTGTGGCGTCGTGAGCTCGCCGTGCTTATTCGTCGTATCGCGCACGAAGCCTTCGGATAAAATAGCGACATTCTTCTATTCACATTGAGCAGCAGCTCACCTGCTGCCGCAGAGGAGGCCGCCATGTTGCCTTCGACAGTCCAGCGCACACCAGACGGGAACTGTAGTTTTTTTTTTTTTGCGGCGACGTTTAATACGCACGTTGGGGTAAAACTACAAAGCCCAGGCCGCGAGGAGTTTCCGGTTTCCGGCATAACCGGCGTCATTTCCGGCCAAACAACTGGCGGGACTTCTGCGGGGCTGTGGAAGAGCAGGCTGTCGTTATCAGTTAAAATCGTGTTTTTGAGCGACACGTCGGACACAATCCCCACAACAATGATGGCTACGAACGGAACAGGAGAGTGCGGATTAAAAGACGACGTGTCGCCGGTGTCTTCAAACGGCTCGGCGGCGGCGAACGGAGCGGCCGCGTGGGCATCAGCCGGCCCCGAGCTGCGGAACGGAGCGGCGGCGGCGGCGGAGCCGGGCAAGTTCACCTTCACCCCCGCGCCCACCATTGAGGACATTCGGCGCATGCAGGCGGAGTTCACGGACGAGCGCGCCTGGAACCAGTTCCACCAGCCCCGCAACCTGCTGCTGGCCATGGTCGGGGAGGTGGGCGAGGTGGCCGAGCTCTTCCAGTGGCGGGGGGAGGTCGCCGAGGGCCTGCCCGACTGGAGCGAGTCGGAGCGGGAGCGGCTGGCGCAGGAGCTCAGCGACGTGTTGATCTACCTGGTGGAGCTCGCCGAGAAGTGTCGCGTGGACCTTCCCCAGGCGGTGCTGCGCAAAATGGCCCTGAACCGATTGAAATACCCCGCCAGCAAGGTGCACGGCTCGGCCAAGAAGTACACCGAGTACAAGGACTGAGTGTGGCTGTTTGCAGACAACCGAACGCGGCTGCTGCAGCTGCTGTCCACTCCACTACCAGTTCAACCGCAGTCTACTGTTATAGAACGTTTTTTAATAGTTTGGTTCAAATGGCTTTTTTTCTGGGTTGCGTGTTACAGAACTATATGAATGCTCTTCCTGTGGATGCCCTGTTCCCCTACTGTACCTCAACATGCAGAGCTGCATTCAGCAGGCCAGGCACTTGAGGGATATGGAGTTTTTTTATTGAGCTTAACTTTTAAAATCCTGCTCTAGTCTAATCATTGTGTCAATTCCAGGCCTTGCATACTATTTTTATAGAGAGAACAGCACTGTTGTACAGTTGTTAAGGAAGTATTGGGAAGAAAATATTTCTCACTGAACTTTTATAGCTTGGCTCCTGTTTGGGAGTGAAAGAAGAGAAATTGTGTTGTTGGTTTTTATCTATTCCTATTGCAGATGATCTTGTAATAGTAAAAGCTGCTTTAATTCCCCCTTGTGTCTTTTTCACTCATTTATCAACCTTTCAAAACAAAATGTGTTGGTCAGTAGTCTTGTTTGCTGTCTCCATGCAAGTTCAGTCAAGTAAAATACATCCACTTTGTAGTTAATGAGGTTAATGTTTAAAACTAATGCAGTCAATTACAAAAATCCTGCAACAAATGCTGCATTCATTGAGCTTATGATCAGTTTTCATTTTAATTGTGTGGATGGATGCTTTGGTTTGTCAATTGTGTTGCTGTATACTGATGATTTTCTATTCCACCTCACTAATGGAAATGGGGTGGCCAAATATTAGAAATGTCTCAATGTTAAAACCATGCAATTCAACCAACAAGTTCCATGGAAGCAAGATTTTTATCGCAGGTCTTCTGCATTAGACTGCATTAGTTTTAGCTCTAGGTGTACCTAATAAACTGGAATCAACTTGACCAGTTAACGTCCTAAACACAATAACAGTGTCTGCTAACTGGTGCAGACTCATATATTGCAATCAATTAACTTACATAGAATCACTGTATTGCTCAGACAGAATCGTATACAAATTCTGAGCTGAATATTTCACTGGTGAATCTTATGTCGGAGGTTCAAAGTCAATACTTTGAATAACTTGAAAACTCCTTAAAGTACATGACGCTAAATTATTACTTTAGCTCATTTAACAAAAAGTTACGCTGAAAAACTAATTTACGATATCTTAATATGCCCAATGAGGCTGAAAGCTGCCCTCATCCTCCTCTAGGCTGCAGTGATGGCGCTCTACTTTAGACTTAAAGTCCTTCAGACGACTAAGCACACTTAAGAATGATAATGATGATGGATTCCAGCTGATTAAGTGTCATCCATGTGCACCCTCCATTCCTGCTCTTTTATGGGTAAGAGTTTTTATATCTGGCGTGGAGGAATGGCTTGGAAAACCCCAATATACAAAGTTGTTTGAGACTTTTTGGGGTTTTTATGTTACATCACACAAGGACTTATGCAAAGTCGAACTTTAAAAGCTTTTCAAGGCTGCATTTATTAATGTGACACTTTGTGTTTACTTTTTAATTCACTCTAAATAGGGAAATGGATTATACCTGTCATCCTAAAGTGCAAACCAATGTCTCGCTGTAAATTTATTTTACTTATCAACACTTCATAGTAGTTAAAAGTGTTGGTTGAAAGTTAACCGAGGAGTTGTTTTCCCTCATGTCTTCATGATCTGAGAAAGAAGCTTGACTGTGCCCATGGTGCCATTCCTCGTCTGAAGATGGCGCTGAGGGCTTAATTACATTCAAGACTTTTGATGAGTTTAAATCTTACGATTTCTTTTACTTTTTAATGGTCAGGCACAGCAGATAGCATCAGTCTGGTTGTTATGGGTTTCAGAAGTAAGTAGGACACCTAGTTGTTCCATGCTCAAGCAGATAAGCGTGTCTTGGAAAAGCTTTGGTTCCTCGCTTTCTTTTTTGACCACTCTCCTCCTTTTCACTATCTGAGTCACACACCTCAGCACTCTTTTATCCCCTCCTAGAGACCGCAGTGGGAGCTCTCAGTTCTCGCACAGTGGGGTTACCCAGCAGCAGGGGGTTCACGTCACATCGCATCGCATCACACACATACTGTACATGTGTACATTCACACAGAAACACACACCACAGATGGGGGTGTTTTTCCTTTTGGACCATTGCTAATGTTGAGAAGATGATTTTCTTCCCTCTTGTGTGGTTCTGTCAGAGGCAATCACATCTTAAACACCCCAAACGGATCTATTGTGAACATGAATGACTTGGCAATTTTCTTCCTTTTCATAAACCTGACAGCTCAGCCAATACAGCAATGTTGCAAGTCAAATGCCCTGCCAACAAATATAAGAATGTCTCCGCTGTGTTCAATCAATTAGATCTTACTTGTCTGTGAGGCCATATTTGGTTTCAGGCTCCTGCCTACCTTCAACTCCAATTCCAAACATTTTGGAACGCTGTGTAAAATCCCAGAAAATAATACCTGTTACATGATATCAGTTTGAACATTAAATATCTTGCATTTGTAATGTATTGAATTCAATATGTATCAAAAAGGATCTGAAAATAAAATGATTAACATTTTATCTTGTCCCAACATTTTTGGAATCAGATTGTACAAAGTACATCTATGAAATATTGTCTTTTCCCACTTTTTTATACATTACGGTAAATAGCTTTCTGTTTAAACTGTGATGGCAAATGAACCATGTGAACCTGCCAAATAGAATATAACACTATAAAAGAAGAATGGTTCATTTTAAGGCTGATGACCATTCAATACCTAATGACTTGACAATGACAACGCCTGTATCTTGCAGTTTTTACATCAGCTATAACAAACAGCCTTTTCTTTGAACGTCCTTTGTCCTTTATCCAAAATAAGCTGTGGATTTTGAATTTTTTGGTACCTGTAATAGGTATTTTTGACTTGGTTGGACAGGAAAAGCACAATCTGTAATCAATAACATTAATTAAAGCTGAATTTCATTTAGGTGTGCTTGTTCCAGGGCCCCCGCTGTTGTGCATGGCGGCTCACTGACACAGGTCAGTGTTGGCGAGTCATTGTTAATGTTATTGAATCCACTTATACCTTCTTTTTTTAAAATCTGTTTCTACTTTGATTGCTTTATTGAACCAGCAGCAGTCACCAGACACAATGGAGTCACAAGATCCTTCTTTTGACATGTCATTGTAGGAGAAGGACAGTTCCTTATTAACATTGACAATGCTCTGGCAAGTCTCTTCAGTCATGCACTGAAATCAATCAAGGCATTTTCCTGAACTTTTCCGGAGGGGCTGTGAGAACCTAGCCTGGCGTTACCAACGGACGCAGACGACTCATGTGTCGTCTGTTGAGCAACGCGACTACAGACTAGAGCATACAGAGGAGATGTCTGTGATGGTGATTCCACAATGTCTGTGAACGAGTGTTCTCCTTCTTTGTGGGGGAAGATATCGGGTACTTTTAGTCAAACGCTCGTTCGTTAGCAGCAGCCTCGGTTGTTTACAAAAGTCGCTTCCGGCTGCGTCGTGTTATAAACCACGCCCATTATCAGCTACTCGGTTGTGATTGGAAGTTGAGGTTTTCTGCCGAGGGAAAACACTTCCCATTGGAGGGGATCCAGACGGTATTCTGGCCGAGCACATTTAAATGAGCACCCAGAACTGGGTCTCAGGGTAGTGAGAAACCTAAAGTTCGCAGATATTACCCCAGACGTCAGCTGGTATGGAAACTTTCCAGCCGGCGCCCTAGTAATATTTTGGGGAAAATGTCAGAGTGAGCCCATGTGAGAATATGGAAGGAAAATCTACCCAGGCTCCGCCCCTTTGCCGGAATGGTCCAGAAGTGTAACTGCTGCTGTGAATGCGTCTGACCCGGACAATCTCCTGCTGCGTTCTTCACGGGGGGAACGGCAAACTCCGAAAAAAAGTGTTTCACCTAAAAACAAAAAGGCCCATCTATGGAGGTAAAACCTTCTACCTTGTTCATGTGGTCATCTCCAGGCGACCGCTACCCTGACATTAACCTCTGGAACATGCATGAACGCAACTGGTTCATTAAACGAAGAAGACGACATTTATTTTAAGCTAATTTAGATCCATGTCCTACATCTTCGTAAATTGCGGTTTCAAACAAATTTCAACACCGTTGCTGCTCTTTATACAGTGTTTTCCGACAATGAGTACACCTGTCTTTATGAGGAAGCGCGTGAGCGGAAGAAAATTTTGCCTCACGCCTTTGGCGGGTCATTTTTTTTAGCTCGGTCTCTTGGCAACAGCGCCACTTCCCTGACCGGAAGTTGGATATTCGACGGATGTTCACACCTGTCGGGGACCACAACACCTTTTACCAACCAGAGGATTTGATGTCACACTCCGCTGAGATGACTCAACCACCAGGCTGAGGTAAGAAT
Organism: Scophthalmus maximus; assembly: GCF_022379125.1. NCBI lineage: Eukaryota > Metazoa > Chordata > Actinopteri > Pleuronectiformes > Scophthalmidae > Scophthalmus > Scophthalmus maximus. Next base: position 6,848,336 of record NC_061522.1, on the reverse strand, counting down.
GAGCTGCTTCCGTTACATCCCGAATCTGATATTCATCTTAGTGAGAGTTAACCCAGGTGTTTATCTATTAGCATTTCATAGGTGTCACAGAGCTAACACCAGCATCACATCTTCTGAAAAATTAAAAAAAAAAAAGAATCCATTTTTTTATAAATGGTCTAAAATGCTGTGATATTCAGTTTCGGTGAATAAAAGCAGCAAACCCTCACATTAAAGAATATATGGAAAATCTATATAATTCTTCATACATACTCAAAAATTGTGGCAGATTAGTTTTCTTTGTCAATTTATCGACAAATATATTGACCGGACACATGGAAGACGCGAACATGAACAATAGGTTCTGTTAAGTTTTATTCCTGAAGATACTGTTCTGGCTGCTATTTCACAGATGTGATGTTTTGATGCTTGTGCCGGCAGCTGATTCCTGCTCTTGGTCTTAATACGATGAACTGGTTCTTCTGGTACATTTCCTCCCATGTTGTGTGTGCTGCTTTTGTGGAATTTCCAATTGGCTCACAACTGGAGGATGAGTTTGTATAATGGCTTTAGAGGGTGCAAACATGAGTGCTGTCTCGCGCACATTCACCCGTTCACGTGGTTATTTTCCTGTTATAATGCCGTAAAGGGAAACTGAACATGGCTAAGTTCGCTGCAACACATGAGCAAGATTGGTGGATTCAGACGTGTCAGCATCAGTTCACTACTTCATTTAGTCCCCTCGTGGTCTGAGGTGCATTGCTGGAGAAAGCCCATAAGTCAACTGAAGCCTAGGCAACACATATTGCTGCACACATTGGTGCAGCACAGCTGCTGCTGCTCATCCAGCCTTTCATGGGCCCACCTCCACCACGGCATGCACCTGGAGACTCTGATCTCCCTGTGGAGGACTTCATCATTGTCACTCCCCAATCTTCTCGGTGCTGAGCTTGGTGTTTGCTCGCAGGGAATGATTGAGGTCAGACTCCAGACACCAAATACACTGTGTACTACTCTGTATCCATTTAATAACACCGACATTCGACGGAGAAGGTGGCTGACTGAGTGAACTTATCTTTTGCAAGTCTGCAGTGTGCTAGTTCAGGATGTTTATACAATGCTTACATTCAAGTAGATTCAGTGTTTGAGTTGAATCATAGCTTCCGGGCCTCTGTTGCTCTGTTACGATCCAACGTGGGTCCGCCTGTTGTTTGTGAATGCATATTGTTTTGCATCAAATGTCCTTGCCTATTGTTTTTCATGGTCTTTTGTTCTGTCTGCTCCCGTGTTCACTTTGATGCAAACAAATTGTCTATCTTGGACGAATAACACTGTAAGTGAACTGATATGTACTGAGTGAATGTATAAATGAATGAATGTTAAGTCCGGGGCAGTTTCCGACATCAGGGATTCTGAACCATAACAATGAATATATACATTAAATATTAATGAATATCTTCTAATGTTTCTTTGCAGTATATCGTGGTATTGAAGTCTCTTTTAATCTGGAGCTTCTTTCACAGTGTAGCTAACTCCAGCAAAGATAATGTCAGAGATGGCAAAATTGTTGTGGAGGGGTCTTTGAAAGCCTGCTGTTTATTTGAAGCAAGCATTGAAAATGGGACAGCTACTGAAGAGTTAAACTGATGGGCTAACGCTGTTGATTTCAAAGTGTGATTGTACAAACTTGGTGTGAAAAGCAGCGATGCCAATGTGCGGTTTTATCAGACATTATTGCCTTTGTCAACCAAGACACGGTCTGACAAGCTGTTCAACATTTCTCTATATGTATGGACATTTTCCAGAGCTAAAAAAAAATCCAGTTTTCTGTTTTCTATTCTCTGTCACACAGAAGGATAGTTTAAAAAAAGTTTAGTCCTACTAGCTTTATCTATCTTCTTGCGTCAGTGAGAACTGGTGCAGAGTATATCAGAGTATATCAGAGTATGTGAGTAATGTGCAATTAAGCAAAGTGTGATTTAGAATAACAGACTTAAAAATAATCATCGAGCAATGTACCTCGTGTTTCTAAAAATGGCATTTTCATGTGTATTATGTAAAAGCAAATATCAAATCACATCAAATTTTATTTGTATTGCCCATATTCGAAATAGAGTAAAGGGGTCAAAGTGTGGAAGAATGCAAATTGAGACACAATGTCTCACGATAGTTCCAGAGCGGATTTGGCTTCACATGCCACCGTCAAACCACGGTCTGTTTTCCTGGAGGGTCCCAGTCCCAGGCAGCATGCTCAGCTCGGCTGCTCCTGGAGGGGCTGTGTAGGAGTGATGGACAGTTAGTAGTGACACTCTCAATCAGCCGTAGAGACTGATCAAAGCGCTGCATTTTTGGACTGAAATTGGCCTGAGCTGTGGCAAGCTCACTATATAAGGCATGTTTCTGTCCTGTCTGGTCTCATTTCAGGCTCAGCGCTTTGAACGATTCCTCACGCAGTGTGAAAATGATGAGGGAAGAGTTCAAATAGAGTGACAAATTCTTAGTTGAGATGTTTTCTACCAGAGGGCGGTAAGAGGTGTTGTTATTCAAATGCACATCTTAAGTCTTAGAACGTACTATGCTAGCTGAGTAGATTTCCCACTTTTTGTGCCTCAGTTTTCTTTTCTCTGCTGAAAATGAGTTAGAAATCAGCAGCAGGAATTATTTTGCCTTTCACAGCCTTTGTAGTTGAAGTGAATCTAATACTTACGATCATAATATAACAACATGCAGTCACTTGTATAAAACAGCTATGAAGCAAAAGAGATCACTAAGTGTATTCTAAGCAGCCTGGCAAAAATTATACAATACTCCCGTCCAGTGTCCTCTGTTTTTAAGGACTGGCGATACAAGATACTCCCTGAATGGCATCCAAGGCTATCTTCATTCAAAGACGGTTGCTATGTAGAACTGTTGCTATGGAGGAGTCTCTCACCCTCTCATTGAAATGGACAGCTGTAGCCTCGCCACAGGGAGGAGCCCTTCCCCTCTCTCCTTCCTGTCTGATGTTTCCTGAGGAGTTCAACCTGGGGGAGTTCGCCCGCGGGTTCCCTCTCCACAATGATGAAAATAAAACCATGAAAAACACACACACACACACACACACACACACACACATACACACACACACACACACAGAAAGCAGGAAACTGTCTAAAGTTCAACAAGTGACCAAAGTTTACAAGTTTGCAGCAATGCAGCAGATCACATTTACATTCTGAATAGTAGCTTTGAGAATATTAAATGAAATCCCGCAGTCTATACATTTTGATCGCCTCGAGGCGTGTGTGGTGTTCATAAACTTTAAAGTGCTCTGCCTGGTTGCTGTGGGTCATTGTGTAGCAGCTCCTGACGTACGCACCTGCTATTTCATAAGCTTGCGCAAGAGGTGTGTATATGTAAGAAGGATGCAGAAAAAATGTTTGCTTCAACTGTAAAATAACAAATGGCTGATGTACAGCCGGTTTTCACTTTCGCGTCAGCTACAGCATTTCCCCATATAAAAATTTACTGAGGGTGTAATGATTAATAAGATTGACGGTGTTGGATGTTGTGGATGTGAGAGTCACTGTAATATTCTGTTTCTACATGGACAGCCTGGTTTTAAAGGGAATTTTTCACTTTAATCATATTTTCCATTATGACAGGGGAGGTGTGATTTATTAGTAACAGGCATGGTCCGTGTGTCCCTCAGACAGGAGGAGATGGATGACTCGGTTTTTTCTCTCTGTTACGGTTTTATTCTTGTAACTATAGCAACTTTATGGATGCTGTTACTTTCATAGAAATATACCTAGAAGTTTAGTAGATTGGTGGTACAGTAGAGAGACTTAATCACCTGTTTACCCTTGAAATGTTACTATTCTTTGATAAGTGCATTTTACTTGCTCTGTTTTACCTTGAGAAACTCTCACTGGGCTCACAGGGGCTGTGGAATATCACTGTGAGCCAATGTGGACTGCACACTACCCATTTTGTTTTAATAGCCACCCTGTCTCATATAAGTTCTCCTTTGTTTTGCCACATATCTTTTATTTGAAGATGATATAATTGCTGCCTCTGTGATGAGAGACAAGGGTTTGCATTTTCAGTCACTTAGTTAAGATTTATGCTTTGGATAAGGTTTTAAAAGATTGGTTACATTTTAGTATATTATATCCTGGGTGATACTTCAAGTCAAATTTTGCTTTACAAGGACAACAATCTTTCTCTAACATCAAAGTGCTGTGAGTGCCGAAACCCAACCATAAAACCCCTAAGCAGCCTTAAGGCTTGTTTAAGGGTTTCATGGTGAGGAAAATGAATAAATAATAGGCTGTCACTGAATATTTCACAGTTACATTTTATGTAAACAGATTCACTCATTGTACATTATGAGCAAGGCTCATTATGTTATTAAGAAAAAAACAATCTAGCTGTCTTTGCCGCTGTAAATTAGTAGTGTATGTAAAAGTAATGAGTCTGTGTCTGTGAGAACATTTACACTTGTTTTTGGAGAGTGAGACAATTAGCCAGTGACTCAGGAAAAGGGCCATGAAAATACTGTATTCAATCAAATAAATAATGTTTCACTGCACACAAAATAACTCCCTGCAGGACTAGAGAGTGTGGATCTTATAATGAGGCAGGTACTTTGAGCATTGCACTGCAGAATATCCACAGAGACCCAGAAACCAGAGAACATCCTGGTCTGTAAACCTGCAGTTGCACTCCGGCTCTGTTAAAAAACTAGGCCTGCAAGGAGACGTGCAGCTCCCCCCGAGTGTTTGTACCCACTGCAGCTGTTTTGACTGAAGCCAGAGCGAAGCTGCGTGCCAGCTGCCAGGGATACTGCTGTACCCTTCTGGAGCGTAACCAGCATCACCAAGGCTATCCTCCACTCGCCACGTGGAACAGCCAGAAAAATGTCCACACCCGATTCCCTGCTGCTCCGCTGCCAATCCACATGAGACGCCAGCCACTGACAGACATGGATGCAACGTCACAAATAATTCCCCATCATCAGCTGCTGTTTTCACAAATTACTGCTCGCTGAAAGAACGTTTAAGATCACAACTTCTCAAGCGTGTTTGCATGTGCACGCAGACCTGTGTTGAGATACTGCAAATCCTCATCTAACAACGTGTTTTCCCTTGAATAGTCGAGTTTGCAGTCATGCCCTGCTGTAAGGGTGTTTGAATTCTTGATCAGTCTCGGTGCAGCAGCTGTGGCTGATGCTCTTTGTAAGAATACCACCTGCGAGTGTTTCACTGCACAGGGTCAGAATACAGATGAGCCCTGTTAAGACCCTCCCCAGTAGTCCCCTCACACGGATGTGTGCGTCCCTGTAGTAAAAGGCACCTCTGCCATGGGTGTTTTAGTCCCTGGCTCCATTTATCTCTCAGGCCGCGTTCTCTTGTTTTTCTTCCTTGGTCATTACACAGTAATGCCTCTTTTGCTCTTTACCCTCCGCCTCCTCCGCACTGCTCCCCAGCTCCCTGCTCTCTCTCTCACACCGCTACTTGTCGAACCTTTGAGGAGCTTCCTCACTTTGGCCTGTAACAGGGGTCATCAGCTCTTCCCCTGTGTTTCTACTGGCAGGCTATCACTCAGCACCACCGCAGGGGGGGGGGGGGAAAGGACAACGACTAATACGTCCCACTAACACAATGGTCCATAGCAGCCACACAAAAATGTATTGGAACAGTGCACTTCAAAGAGAGCATGCTCACTTGAGGTGACTGGAGCAGGGTTATGCTACCAAACAGTATTGCATTTTAAGAGAGGCTATAAAAGCCAGTTACAACTGACTTAGCTGTACCATACGCCAGAGTCAAGTACTGGCTCACTTATCACCCACAAGTGTATTGTTAGCTATGTCAGGGTAAAATTATCAATGTTAATCCCATTGTATGCTCACATTCTATTTACACTCCTCTATAACAGTTCCCAAAGAATCTGTACATACTTAAACATAATTTAATATAGTTTTGCGGTAAGCCCTTAGCAGTTATAAATGTTTTTCTCTATATGTAAAGTAATTTATTTGCTGTATAAACGGCATAATCCAATGCATGTGATAAGGTTAGTGTATTTCATAAGCCACGTACAAATGCTTAATAGGGGAAAGTTGAATTTTTAAAATGTATGAACCAGTATCCAAAGGAATAGTCAGAGTTTGTTTGTTTGTAGTTGGTGGCATTGGCTTGATCGTCTTACTTGTTCTGGTAAGGCCAGTAGTTTGTGACTATATTTCATCCACACTAATCCATTTTATTTTTTAAACACCTCACGTCTTCGCCTGGTGTCCACACTACTCCAGAGTTTTTGAGCCCCTTAAACGGAGAACTTTTGAAAAGCTGTTGGCCCTGTTTTAATTGGAAAACTTTGGTTTGCATTTGAGTCAGGATAGGCAGAAACTGAGACATTTGGAAATAATGATTAACTCACTAACATTTGCTTCCTGATTGGTTCTTATCAGTCCTGAGTCGACTACCAGCAATGAGTGCAAAGTGTTGTTAACAATTACTTTCAGTAACCACCTTGTCGTCGGTCCGTTGGTTTTTAGAACAGTGTGAACTCAGTTATTGACTTTTCTCTTGTACTAATGTTGCACTACATTTTATCATTTAAAGTGTTAGTTTTTCTGTCCTAAAATCATAATTTTCTTGGACCGTATTTTATGTTATAAAATATAAAATTAAGCAGACAGTAAATCTTTCAGAAGCCAACAGTGACCATCTCCACCTCCCACCAATCTGTGAAATTCTACATTGAGTCTGTTGTCCTGAAGCGTCGACCACAGAGTCTGGCAATGGAGCTGAGCAAACCAGTCATCCTTATCTCCATTCAAACATGGTAGCTCATAGATTATGTATGGTTCATGCAGTATGGGGCCATATCCTCCCACTGATCATGGAGAGGCAGAGTAGTCGAAACCCACCAAGTGAGAACCTGTAATATACATGGACCATAGTCATTATTAATGCTGCTGGATATCTTTGATGGATACCCGCAGCACATTGCACCTCCTGGTGTTTAGAGTGGAGCGGATTACAGGGTCGGACACAGGCTATATTTGGTACGATTACTGGAGCTAAATCATGATGTTATTAGGGAAATTTGAGGCAAATCATGAAAGGTACACATTACAGTCCATAAGGGTTGACGGATATTGTAATTACTGCTGCTGTAAATCACTGTTGCTATACTGCTCAACATGGCAAGTTCCCGTGCAATATAATTCAAAGACATCTCGGCATTACATGATAGTGAGTGAATTTAAACCAATCCTAGTTATACTTTGACCTATTTCAAATTTTTTCCCCTGCTCATTTTTCTTCTTCTTACAGTCGTACTTTCTCAATATAACAAGAGACCTGACTATTTGAAGCTTCAGAACTGTTCATCTAGTCATTTATCCTATATGGTCCTTTGGTTTAAAAGTGATTTCCTGTTTGAAGATTTCTGCTCAGAACGAGAGAATTTCAAGGCTTTAAAAAAACATCCTCACGTCTCCAAATTTGATTTTATAAAAGAACGTGAAGTTTGAAGTTAAGTTCAGTGGTTTTGTTTTTGGGAAAAGGGAAAATTTAACACAGAAGCTTCTGGCGTACTTGCACACGAGATATGTCGCCTTTTCTGTTACACATAAATAAATTGATGTCTCATCCATCTGTGTGTCAAGCTCTATTGTCCATTAATGTCTGCTGCCTAAAACTCACCTCCTGTCCTCCTCCCTCCGTCATCCCTCTTAACTCCACTGAATACTCTTATGGGAGGGGGGGGCGGTCTGTTGGCCAAAGCCAAAGGCCACACATTTCTATAGGCAGGGATAAATCAGCCCTCACCAGGCACTTAAATCACCAAAGTTTAATAGACTTGGTCTGTGTTAGTATGTTTTGGACCACCAGGGCCTGTAGTAAGCCCCCAGGAAGAGAGAGGGGAACCTGGGCCAGCCCTCCATGCCAGCTCCAAATGTGTCCAATTCCAGTCCTCCACAATAGAGATCTCAGCCTCCAGGGAATCCTCTCTAGAGAACCGCTGAAGTGATGACTAATTATTACACACAGGCATCCACACATTGGGGTCCCCCTCGTCGTCTGCCTTATGTCCTGATTATTTTTTTTCCGTTGCTGTGTGAGGAGTAGAGCAACAGAGGATGCAGCAGAGGAAAGGAAGGAGTGAAACAAGGGTGAAGGAAGAAAAGTCAGCAGAGGGACGAAGGTAGTCATAGAAGTGCCGTGATAAGTGTGTGTATGGATGAATGAAATAACAAGATGAAAAGAAAAAAGAGATGGTCCAAAGCCTGTTTGCTGGCAGGCCCACTTAGGGAGTGGCAAGGGGCGAAGGCCCCCTATTCAGGACATGCCACCAAGTGGTCTGTTCCCACAGCGAAACACAGGCACGGCAAGGGGCACCACTGAGGCAGAAGAGGGGTCTTTTCTCTCCTCGAAAAGAAAACGTCCTCCAGAACAGGAGTGCCTTAATTTCTACTCTCATTCCTCTCTGCTCCCTTTTATCTTGTACAAGCTCTTGTTTGAATCATCGCCATGGCTGCTTGTCCAACACCTTTGGAAAACAGTGTTTTCGAGAGACCGTTCTTACTTTTAGACCCTTTTTCATCCTGTAAAGAGATGAAGAGCCACTGGGTACGGTCAGTGCCACAGTGTTACAGCACTGAACCCATCGTTTCTTCTTTTTTTCTTCACAAACATGCATATAGACACAAACGCACACAGATAGAAACCTTTGCAAAACACTTGTTTACTTTTCACAGCCTTTTTCTTTTTTTCTTTTTTCTTTATTTATATGGCTCTGCGACAGCAACAGCTGTGGCCGCAAGCATTATGATTTCCATCCGTTCCACTCGCATGAAAGTGATATCTCAATAATATCTCGAGGGAATATTTTCAAATTTAGTACAAACAGAGTTGGAGTGTAGGATGAACTGATTAGAATTTGGTTGTCAAAGGTCACGTTCTGTCTATAATATTCACTGCCTCATTTCAGTATTAGTTGGGCAACTACATAACAAACGTGTGTGTGTGTGTGTGTGTGTGTGTGTGTGTGTGTGTGTGTGTGTGTGTGTGTGTGTGTGTGTGTGTGTGTGTGTGTGTGTGTGTGTGTGTGTGTGTGTGTGTGTGTGTGTGTGTGTGTGTGTGTGTGTGTGTGTGTGTGTGTGTGTGTTACTTTTTTGTGTCTACTACAATGAATTAAGATCAAGAAAAAAAACAAACGTTTTTATTAAGAGTGACTAGAGGCACACTATAATTTGAAACTATAGATGTTTTTCTATTGTCACATGATATATATGATCATATCATACAGCCCTATACATAAATATACGCTACCAAAACCACACATAAACACACAAGGACTTAAATAGCAATAAAATAGCTACATCCATATCAGTTTGGTAAGACTTTCTCATTGTCCCCCATTTTGATTGGTAATAAAAAATCCTTTATAATCTATCATCTATTATAATCTACACATAAATGCAGCAGTTATGACCAGGTTTTTCAGCAGTTATGACCAGCAGTCTTTATGGTTTTTTATTGTTTTCTTTAATTTGTCAGTTGTCACTCATAGTTGGAAGGAAGACCAGGGATAGTGAAAGCTCAGTGTTAGTGGCAGAGCAGGGAATTGGAACGGAACATTCATATTCTCATGGAGTTTATGTTGTCATCAAATGTCCTGTCTTTCTGTCAAAATCGTGAGTGGAGCTGCGATCTCACAGAAATCATTTTTGAACTCACTGGGGCCACATATCCATTCTGTTACATGCTGTTCAATAACTCCCTGGGACACCTGAGTGATTTCTAAAAGCACAAACTGGAAGATGCCCAAGTCCCTCAAACTTTCCTCCAGTTTAAAGAAATGCCGCAGTGGACCACTGTCCTACTCTGACGCAGTGCAACTATTTATTTTTATTTTTGATTCAGTAAAATATTTAGACAATAAATCAAATGATTGGGATGGGTTGCAATTAAGCACCATTTCGATAGCAGTGCATTTGAAAAAGATAAAAACTTGTATAAGGTACTTTACTTCTGGTGGTGTTAGCCATAGCCAGTGGAAATGTCCACAATTTGGCAATATTTTACTCTGATGATGCTGAAGCCTGATCCGGCATTTTCGGCATCATCTGAGGCATTTTCCGATACTGGTATCAGAATCAGAACAGCTCTACTTTATTACACCCTATGTGTGTTTATACATCTGTGGTTGGTTATGTTTTGTCAGTGGGTTGCACCGTAAAGAGTTACGTGCACCCCAAAGAACATGCGGTACCGTATGTTAAGTATGTCACTGCAGCATTTCCAAAGCATGTGTGGATGTTTTCCTCCGCTGTCCGTCAGGCCATTACATTTCTATTTACCAGGGATAGGAGGGGCTTGACCTTGGTATTTTCTGGCTCGAGGCTTCTGATGAGAGGCAGGCGGAGGTCAACAACTATGAGAGATTGGACTTGTGTTCTGATCCTGGCTGTCAGTGTTTGTTAAGACGTCATGCTGGGATTCATGTTTTCCAAAGGTACTCAGTGGGAGTACCTTTTCAGGGAGGGATGAGAAGTAGCCCAGCGCTGCAGTAGCTACTGAGCTATCGGGAACGATGAATTTTGTGGGTCCTCCAGTGTGTGCCATGAAAGGTTTCAGATAGTCTTTAAGTAGAAGTATAAATACCTTGTGGACCTTGTCAAAGAGCCATTTCCGTGTTATCTGTGATTTCAAATTGTCAACTTGTGGACAGGTACATAGCACTTCTAAAACAGCCTCCTGTAACTTTTGTCAGTACTTGTTTCGTAGACATTTAGCCAAATGATCTAATGTATCATGGTCGGTGAGGATGATGTGTTTTTTGTGCTAACAGTGAATTTCACTGTTTTACAGATTAAACCTTAACTATTTACCAAGTTTTTCACAGTCACTGTGTTCATCTGATGTGGGTAAGCTGCATGACAGAGAAGCTTATCAAAGTATCTTGTTAGAGCAATAAAAAACTTGGAAGAGTTTCTCACAGTTATTCATTCATTCTCATTTTGGTGTCATTTATTCAAACCAAGAACATTTGTTCCAGGTCATGGTTTCTTGCTCGCTCTCTTTTTTTCCTCTCTCGCTCCATTTCTGTGTCTCTTCTCTTTTTCCCCATGTTCCAAAATAGTAATTAGAACAGAATCACACTGGCGCCAGAACACAAAACCACTAAAACATGGAATCTGTGGCTTTGGGGGGCAGATGCCTCTTCAGCAGCAAGAATATGGCAGAGACCCTTTTTCAATTCACTGATTTGGGGATAGCCCCCCCCCCCCCCTCGACACACACACACACCCCTCCACTCTATTCTTCTTCAAATTACCATCACTATTAGCTTTGTGTATGTGTCTGTGTATGTAGGTGGTGAAGGTTTCAAGAGTTGTGTCAAGACAATGATGTCTACTACAGGTCACTTATAGACTTGCATTCATTTCCTGGACACTTACCCTAACCATAACTACTACTTGCCTTACCCTACACTTAACCTAACCATAACTTTAACCACTGACTCCAAAATCTGCCTTTTTCCCCCCCACTAAGGGACTTGGCTTTTGTCCCCAATTGGACAAGCCTTCCCAAATTAAATGGTCTTAAGTCTGAAATTATGACAGAGACCCACACACACACAGACATTATTTTGGCCTTAGCCTCTATGATAGAGGAAGGTTAATAAGTGTTGCCAGCTTTCGAGCTGAGCTCTGTGCCATATGGGGCTGCCACGGGAGTGGCACTAATCCTACTGACTACTTTAACTCAGGAACACACATACCCTCATGCTCACATACCAACATTTAACAAAATGGAAGGTTTGGGGTGTTTTTGGCCAGACCAGGGGAGTATGATGCAACATGTCTGCAGGGCAAATTTCTAACAAAACTGCTGTTATATGCAATACTGCAAAAAAAGAATTATGCTCTTTTTGAGATTTCAAAATTAAATTTGTCCGTTTGAAGTTGTCTCAATATTTTGTCACCTACTTACTCGGGAAGATTACATTTATCTTCTCCCAAATTGATGCTGCACACGACCTCAACTTGGTGACTGACACACACCTATAATCCACCCACCCATGTGTTTTCCAATTAGACCTCTTTTCAAGATTATGTGAGTGTGGACTAATAGGGTTTGACTGAAAGCTCCACTCTCCTGTTAATATGTGTAGCTCCCATTTGTATGAGATAGCTTATTGATCTGTTAGCATTCATATTGGCACTTAGAGTTTGTTGAGATCATAAATTTCCACCATAGTTCCACCCATTTTCACCCTGTCTGATCAGCCAGAGTAATTATAAACAAATGTGTTGGTAGGGAGACTTAAATTTTAGCATTTTCTGGTTTTTGACAATACTAAATCAATGAAAATGCTGCTTATCCTTGGATTTTAGAAACTTTGTCCTACATAAATAACATTAGAGATGTCTAATGTCTGCAGTTGGGTTTTAGTACATCTCTTCTTTCTTCTCTTTACTGGTGTCTCTATTATAGACTATGTCCTGACAGGCAGCAGGTTATGATTAGTTCACAATATGATTTTTAAAGCAAATTTCCACTGGGCGACAGATTTTTTAACTTTCCAACAAACATTTGGAGCTCAATCGGCAGCAAAAAAACCCCAACCCAACTACTATTGAAGGCTCTTACAGTGTAATCATGAATCTTCTTGAGTTTGTAGTTAAAATTTCACCTGGTGATGTAGACGATTGAAAAGAATCTGAGCCTAAGGAATCCACAGTTCAGTCAAATGAAATACACTACATGCTAATGCAATAAGCATAAGTAAAGTTTAGGCTGATCATTAGGGGCTGATGCTGCTGCTGCTATTTGGAAAAAAACCAAAAAACAACTGCTGAGCTCAAATTCTGCATTCATCCTAATGTAACAGGTTACCCAGAGCTGGGGGAATACACTGCAGCATTTCTGCAAGGCAAATTTCTGAAAACTGCAAAAATATGCAAAACGTCTAAACAGGATATGGGCCCTTTGAGATTCCATAATTAATTCTAATTTTCTCATTTCTGTTTCATGCTGTCAAGATATTTTGTCTGTTAAATACACAGCAAGATCACATTTATCCTCTTCTCATACATACTTATATATAATATATATATATATAATTCCTCACTCGCCCCATGTGGATACTCTTGTGTTTTCCTCCTTCAACCTGCATTCTCTACCAGAGCTGGTATAGATCACTGGGTAACACTGCTGATTTCGCTACGGGAGGTCGGGGGTTTGATTCCCGGTCAGGATGTGGTAAAAATCCAGTCTTAGACTGTAATTCTACCGGCCTAGTGGGCAGCTATAACAAAACATTCATGAACTAATTATTAAATTCACTCATGTATACTTGTTGGCCCAACCGCCACCTGAGCACGGTGATAGCACACGTATTATTATATCAATGATCTGACCCTGACTGAAGATGTAAAAACCTGTATTAAATAAGTTACTGGCACCATTGGAAAAACCTCCATCCTCACACTCTATAAATCCTGACGCTCGTCTTGCTTTAATTTTTCGTGCCGCTACTGAAAAGAGCCTCCTTCACTGCAGCAGCTACCTGTTTTGATTTCCCTCCATGTTTACACGTCCTGGAGGCTCTTTATTTCCGAGCTCATTCCCACTGGTGGGTTGCTGGCAATCCTTACTGCATGTTAGCTGTCGTGTGCTGTGTGTTCTGTGTTGTTGTGCAGCAGAGAGTATCCCCAATGGCACCGTAATTCCATCTCTCTTTGCTATATACAGTATGTTTCTGACAGACCCACTATAGGTGACTCTAAAGCCATGTATGAACAATATTAATATTGCATGCCACAGAGATGAGATACTTCCAATTGATTATGAAATGCAGTTTTGATAATTGCCAAACTTTCTGGGGAAGATTAAGAGAGCTTGCTTACATCCCACATTGGATGGGAGTCGCTCTCGGATCTAGACATCTGACAGAGTTTATCAGTAAATCAAAACCTTGAAAAGTTGTGATCAGGAGACAAGGTTTCAGTCCTATACACTTTTGGCTTGACACAACTTAACACTACCACTGCAATAGTGCAACAAAATAAGAACATTTAATGAGGTCTCTTGAACTTTAGATCTCTGTCATTTAAGTTGCATTATCATATTTGTTTATTGCATTGCCATGTCATGATGAATATATTGGCCTAAATGAATCCAATCCAACCCAGCCCAAGTTGCAGCCACTTTTTTACCAAGCCTAATCATCAACCCTGAACTTAAACTAAATCAAAACTACTTCAAAATGCTTGTTCTTTCACCATAGCCAATATCTGTTACAGTGTCCTCCTGGGGCCAATATTGTTCACATTCACAAATCTCTAGTACGCATTTGTGATTCTTTTACAGACACTTCCCTCCCAAACTCTCTTAAGCTGAGCACTCACCTCAGTCCTCAGAGACCATGTTGCAGCTATCAGAATGTCCAAACTACTTATTAGATGGTCATTTAGCCTCAGAAACCCTCATTCCAACACCTTCCTGACTTCATATGAAGAGGGTCTACAGCTGACTGTTTCTGTAACTCCATCCGTCATTCACACTCCCTCCACGCTGCGATTGGTCAGCAGTGCAGAGGTGTAAGAGAAGAGTTCCACTGCCTTTTGTGACACTTTCCATGTGAACAACTCAGTGCAACACTATGAGTGTCTCCCTTGAGCGACTGTCTGAAAATGTGCAAAATCATGTCCCGTCCCCCCTTTAACACCACATGACGTCCACTTTTTCACTTCACCTTCGCCTTCACATTTGATTTCCGACGTCGTCAGACTGCATGTCTTACGGACCAGTTCTGAGAGACCATAAACCGGCTGCCATGGGGCAGTTGTGGCTCAGGAGGTAGAGCAGGTTGTTCATTAATCACAGGGTTGGCAGTTCGATCCTCCTCCTGTCCACGTGTCAAAGTGTTCCTGAGCAAGGGAGTGAACCCCAAATTGCTCCAGATGGGCAGGCCAGCATACTCTGTGGCAGCTCTGTGTGTGTGTGTGTGTTCGCGTGCGTGTGTGGACCCGTTTCTTTTGAACGTTTTACGTGCAGTCCTTCTCACACAGTATATTGCATGTTTACTTGCAATTTATTATTTTTATACTGATGTTTCTATTTTCACCAGTTTTGCTGCTGTAACAAGGCAAATGTCCCTGTTTTGGGATTAATAAAGTATTATCTTATCTTCTCTTAACTTAATTTTGGTCTGCCATCAAGTTATTCACGAAACGACATTAATTAGCCTCCACTGATGTGACCTACCACAGGCGACTTGTTAGCACTAGCTAAAACTGAGAAGCTGTTTCCCATCATAAATGTTTTGTGCCCTGCTCTTTGGAAATGACAATTAGCTTTGGGGTTTTAGCAAAGCCTTGCATATTGCCAACTACAGTGTCTGTATTTTCATGGGTACACATTGTCACATTCACACATTTTATTTTTTCACATGCAGATGCTCCAGAGCAGAGCCAGACTGTAGCAAAAGAGAGCAGTGCTGCAACACTAGTAAACTGATGTGAACAAAGTACAGTAGTACAGTAAAGAAAGAGCAGTTGTTTGATTTGCTTCAATTTAGCAATTTCAGATATGCAGGGATTCTGACCATCAACTGACCCATCATTTTGGCGTCCTCTCGGTAAGATATGATCAGTCATTTATGAATGCAGCACCATGTATTTCTTAGATATACTCTTCATTAAAGTTTGTTGTATGTCAGTGAGCAAAACTTGTATCCTTTATGTGAAAGACGGGGGAACAGATCGTCCACGGATGCAATCGAGTCACTTCCAATTAGATGAGGAAATGAGAGAAGTTAGAGGAGTAGAAAATTGAAAAAAAGGAGATAAAGAGAATCAAGGGAGAAAGCCGATTTGAATTGAAGTGAATTTGAGCGGGAGGCGAAGCACTTGCTCACGACGTGAGAAACAAAGAGAATGAAAGAGAGACGGACACAGAAAGAGAGAGGAGATGGAAGGAGTGCGATGATGTTCTCCCTCGCTGTCACACAGCCTGGCAGTGTTGCTTGGTCACAGGCATAGGCTGTGTACCCATAATTCAGTCTGATTTAGGACTGCGATAGAGCGCTCACGGATAATAAGCAGTATAATTTTCATGAAGGTGTGACCAGACTGCATAAGCAGGACACTTGTGTCTGCAGCACGTCGTGGCCTTCAGAGTCAATTCCGTTCCGTTGCATTCAGCTCTGTCCAGTTCAGTTCCCTTTTTAATGAACGTTTATCACCAGTTACTCAGTTCAGTTGACTCACATAATTTTTGTTCAGTTCGTTTCACAGTTAAGCCCAACTCGGTTCACAAAATTTAAACTCGCTGATGCTCATGGTTCTGGATACTCAATCCACTTTTCTATGATATAAAGACATCCCAAACAAACATGCTCCTACCAATCCATGGAATGGCAATATTAAAAGATTTCATTAAAGCAACTGAAATTGATTGTCCAGTTTAAGGTGATCAATCTTTTACCATACTGAAATGATGTCTGTGGTGTTCTAGTAAGAGCAATACTGACATTTAAAGCACAGAAGCTGGTCCAGGATGTTATATCAACGTTTCTGAAAAAAGCTGTCCTCATTTCAGCCTTCAGTTGGTGGAAATTAGAAGCCTGCTTTTGTTTACCTCTCTGTAAATCTGTCCCAGTTATCATTTTAAACCGAATGTGTCATGTGAGAATGGAAAGCTTTGCAAGGCTCAGTGATAGTTAATAACTAAAGCTGGGCTCAGACTACCAGTTTTGAAATCCTGAACGATATTGAAATCGGGTTGCAACACACATCAGAGGAGAGTCTTCGCAGATTTTTCTCTCACTAATCTCAAACATGCGCAACACTACAAAACTTGTAAATATTGGCACATCACACGCTACAGGATATTATTAACATCAATGCTCCAGAGGGAGCAACGCACCACCTCGCGTTACCTCTCTGACGGGATCTCATGAGGAAGGTGTAAACAGAAAAAAAAAGATGGAGACTGACATATAGTGCAACGACTTACTCTGTGAGTGCTTTGCAGAGAAAACCTAGTACATCCAATGCAGAGGCAATTTCTCCCCTGCTCTTTATGTTGTCTGTTTGGTTATGATAGATCTCTGAGTACACGTTGTACTGGTACATGTGTTCTTGCCACATATCGACGAGCTAACCCCCATCTCAGCTGTCCATCGCACTCGTACTGTAGTTTGTTTCTCAGTGGCCTTTTAAAAAGTTCCGTAATGTTGAGCAGCTGAAAGCGTTGCAGACACTGTCAGTGTCGACATGTCCCTCTCATTGGCCATATTTGCAGTGCAAAGCCGATGAAAATCCTCAATATACAGTTGCGTGACATTACACGTAACCTTCTGATAAGAGCCTGGTGAATTTTCACTATATGCACTTATTTGACTATTTTTGACAAGAAGGATCTCAGACAATCCTGTGCTCAATCTGTCTCAGGGAGCACAGCACTATCTAAGATTCTTCTTAAGATACACATGTTTAAATGTAGGTACCTCCATTCAAACATTCCCTAGCCTCTGAATCATTGCACTCTAAAGAAATTCATTGAGTCCTTCTTAAAATCTCCCCCCTCATGTGATAAACTTCCTTTGGCATCCCCCGATTATAAGCACTTGCCATAGTAATTGCCGCTTGTTCAAGGATGGGACACGGCAATAAACTTGTCAGCACATATTACAATGTGGGACAGATGAACAGGAAGGGAGCTCTCTGCCTTCCTGCCCTCTCATCTTAATGGCATCCATCACCCACATGGCATGTCCCCAGACAGACATCTCATTTCAGCTCACCATTACTTCTGAGCGGGGAGGGGTGACATGGTGTCCATCATGGCAGCTTTATGTAGAACAGGGTCCTTTGTGTCGTGCCTCATTATACCAACATGTGTACAGCGTGCCCCTGATTGTGATGTGGTGATGATGATTTGATGCTGAGATGTGTTAAAGGTGAAGCCAGGGTAAGCAATATTTGATGGGTAATTTCCATAAAATGATCAAATGATAAACACCAGTGAGAGTGGTGACAGTGGAGACAGCGTGATTGTGCAACAAAACAGCAGGTGGATATTATATTCACCTGTTTAGTCTGGCCGTATTCTCTCTGGAGTGCTGCTGCTCAACTGTCCATCGACACTCCTGCCCTGCTGTTTCGTACTTGGCTCGCTCTGCCTTCAGTTAACACAGTATCAGCAGCTGGCCTCTGAGAATTCATTAGGGAGCATCTCAATCATACAGCCGATTTATACCCAAGGGACAGGCAGAGAGGGAGGAATCAATTTGGAGGCATGCAGGCGGAATTATCAGCCTGTGTGAGAAAAGAAGGCTAGCTCGCGCTATCAATATTTTCTGTCATGGGCTGAACAAGGTGGTGGGAGGTGACTGAGCCTTCTGCGGGTGGGCAGATTGGAAAGGCAAGCGGACGATGTCTGTGATGGAGGTGAGGAAATGACTGCACATCAACATGGGGTTATGCAGTCAGCTATTGCTGTCCAGCAATAAAAGGCTGAAATTGAGCTTATGGTGCAGGTGATGTAGGGTGACGGTGCAGCACACATGCACAGCACTATTAGTCACAGTGTTTCCTCTAGGTTGACTGCTCTTTTTTACAATTTTGTTTCATTATATTCAATCAGTCCTCTGTAGCAGGAGCAGAGCAGGAGGCCTACCAGTGCTCTGACCGGGACTAACTCCCCTGCCATCAGCAGCAGAGCTCCTAGCATCATTGGCATTGTGGCCAGATTGCGTGCATTTGGATATTAACGTGAATGTAATATGACGCGCTGTCGCATTCCATGCAAATCGAGGTCGACGACGGATCATTCCAGCCCTCATAAAAACCCTTGATAAGAAGCTACAAAGATATATTATCATAGTAATATTCTGAAAAAAGCACAGCTGTAAAGACCGGTGGTAAAATACAGTAGACTTTGCCTTATTTTCAAGGTATTACATAACATGACTCCTCGGCTTCTCTTACACTTACACTCCAAACTTCTAGAGCAAAAATTTGCAGAGATCGTCTTAACCCTAGAAGCTTTTTCTCTCTGAGCCTCTCAGGATCAGAACATTTTTACCGCAACGTACAAGAAACTGTACCAACCACCATTCACATTCTGCAACATCAAGAGCCTGGTTCATTAAAAATTAAACTCGTGAACACCACAAGGTGTGTTTTTTCGTGTGATTTGCTGTTGAATGTATTGTCATGATACTTGTTGGTTTTGTGTATCTTAGTAGCTTTTTTTCTTGTCATAAAATAACGATATTAAAACCCAGAGAGCTGTGGTAAACCGTATCGAGTAATTTCAGTGTGGATGGGGCTGCATGCATATACACAATATCACCATAAAAGCCTTTGTACGTGTCTGCACATGCATACATTATCTGAATGTTAACAGATGCACACAGACACATTGTGAATCCAAAAACCCATGGTTCTAATCCGGTGCCTGAAATTGAAAATACACCACTCAAAATGTTTTGTATGTGCACTGATTTTTTACGTTATGTCTGCACCACAACAGTAATCCCCTCAGTGACTTCTCTCATTCCTCCTCTCAGCGAGGGGAGGAGATGGTGTTGACTTTTCCCGTCCTGCCGTTACGTCGTCGGAGAGGGAGCGTGCGCCGAAATGACATTCCCTATGAGATCTTAATTATCACTCAAGTGATTTATGAAATTGCGGCAGCCAACACGCAGATCCACGCAGAACAATTTTAATATTTAATTGCCACTCACACACTGAGGCGTTTTAAAAAGTAGTTGACATGTCAGGTCTTCCTGAAACAATTTGTACAGAGAAAACCCAGTGCACTTTGAGAGTGTGTGTGTGTCCGCCCAGAGAAGTCAACTTTCCCAGCCCCCTTTCCATATTTCTTCACACCTGCTGTAGCTCTCTCTTACTGTCTCATCGTTTTAAATGTCTGCTGTGCCACTGAGGTTGAAGTCAGGGAACATGCATCATTTGAAAGCCACCAGTTCCCATTCACTCCCCACTTAGGAAGCAGAAGTCATGGGCTGGGCTTGTTAGCGATTGGTGTACAGATCCCTTTTATACCTGCATTATAAAACGAGTTCTCCCCCTCACCCATCCATCCCCGTTGCCTCTTCTCTTTTACTCTCCCTCTTAAGAATTCAACATGGCAGTAAAGATTGATGTGGAGGATGGCTGCAGGAGTGATTCGAATCCCCTTTTTTACTGAGCAAATGGATGGATGCGGTGTTGCCCAGAGTCGTTCAGCATCAGGCAGCTCATTGTGTTGTTTATCGTGTGTAATCAATCACATGTACTGTACAATATGGATTCTCAATTATAAAACAAAACAATTCTCATTAGGCATTGACTTAGTTGTAGAAACGAATCACAGAAAGCGTGTTTCTTTTTGCTGTGTGAGGCAGAGACACATAAACCTCTCAGTGCTTACAGCAAAGCGGGCCGCTGACAGTCTATAAATATATTATTTGTCATTTCTGTTCTGCAGGGCGCTCTCATTAAATATTTTATTCATCCACGGTGGTTACAACAGACAGCCCAGTTGAGGGACCTTCTGCTAATGAAGCAGAGTTTTAATCGACACTGTCTTCACCAGATATCAGAAATACCCCCCCCCCCATGCTTCTTTTCAAAATTCTTGGGTCACATATATATTATTTAAAGATGATAAAAAACAATGTTCTTTGTCTTCAGTTGGAGAACAAGAAAATAACTTTTGTGGTTTGTTCTGAAGATGCATTGAGTAACAGACATAATAACAAAACTCAAGTTTCATTCATGAATAGGCAGAGAGGAAAGGAACCATAGTTATTTATGTTTATGATTAGAATTTTCAATAGTTCCAAGGTACGGCATATTCCATGGCCTATGGCTTTAGAGCACGCTTGGACGTCTGAGAGGAAAAGCAATAAATGCAAGCTTTATGTTCTATGAAATTAAATTCAACTTATAGCCATCTAATTTTTTTTTCCCGTTTGCTTCACCATCTTCCTCGCTGTCCCGCCGCCTGAAGTACACGTATCCAAATGCACCGTTTGTATGTCTTTATCGGCTGTGCATATTGTGTTTTATGAGATAACCCGTGCCCCGAGAAACTGAGGAAAAGAGAGCAGTTGATGTTATGGTCTGGTAGTAGCTTGTTGATTTATAGGTGCACAATACACCCTCGTAGGAATACCAGTTCTCTAAGATATTTGTTGTACCCCTGCTGTTGTGGGAGTCATTGTTAGCTTTGGAAGAAACTAATCAGGTGGTTGTCTCCGTGGTCTAATAAACTGCCCCTAGCAGCTCCTTCTATCCCTCCCTCCCTCTCTCTCTGGTTCTCAACTAGTTTTGCTCCTGTGATTGCAGGAGGAGCTGCTGCGAGTCTGGCCTCGATCTTTCCTTCACTTAGAGCTGTTGTTTTCCGAAGCCAGGGCAGACAAAACTGCTCGCACATTAATACTCGCCAATAACAACCTGACAAAAAGCCACATCCTCTCTCTTGTCCTTGTCGCTTTAAGGTCTTCTGGGGTCCAAGTGGTTCCTATAGGAGCTGATGCTCCGGAACTTTCCCTGCCCTTCACTCAGTAAAATTTCCGTAGAATGTCCGAGTGAGCCCATGTGAGAACACAGCGGTGGGGAAAAAAGAAAGAAAAAAAGGGGAGTTCACAGCGATCAAGTGGAAGTGTTCGTCATATGTGTACGGCAAACTATGGAAGATGTCCGGATGCAAGTCTGCAGACTTTTTCCAGGGTTAGTCTGAAAACAACTTTTAAGGTGTGGAAAGTTCTAAATTCTCAGGTGCCTCGATATTTTTTCCCCATTCGTTGGAAAATTTTGGACCTTTTTCTGACCTCATTATTTGACTTGGACCAATACTGTAGTTTTGAAAAAATGCCACGGCACTGGGGGAAAAAAAGGGGTGGAAAATGTACGTGTCCACCCGAGTGTCATGTTTACAGTGGTGTGAAAAAGTGTTTGCCCCCTTCCTGAATTCTTATTTTTTTGCATGTTTGTCACACCTAAATATTTCAGATCATCAAACACATTTAAATATAAGACAAAGATAACACAGGTAAACACAAAATGCAGTTTTTAAATGAAGGTTTTTATTATTAAGGGGAAAAAAACCAAACCTAAATGGCCCTGTGTGAAAGAGTGATTGCCCCCTAAACTTGATAACTGGTTGGGCCACCCTTAGCAGCAACAACTGCAATCAAGCATTTGCGATTACTTGCAATGAGTCTTTTACAGCGCTTTGGAGGAATTTTGGCCCACTCATCTTTGCAGAATTGCTGTGATTCAGCCACATTTTAAGGTCCTGCCACAGCATCTCAAAAGGATTCAGGTCAGGACTTTGACTAGGCCACTACAAGGTCTTCATTTTGTTTTTCTTCAGCCATTGAGAGGTGGACTTGCTGGTGTGCTTTGGATCATTGTCCTGCTGCAGAACCCAAGTTTGCTTCAGCTTGAGGTCGCGAACAGATGGCCGGACATTCTCCTTCAGGATTTTTTGGTAGACAGCAGAACTCATGGTTCCATTTATCACAGCAAGTCTTCCAGGTCCTGAAGCAGCAAAACAGCCCCAGACCATCACACTACCACCACCATATTTTACTGTTGGTATGATGTTCTTTTTCTGAAATGCGGACACCAGATGTAATGGGACACACACCTTCCAAAAAGTTCAACTTTTGTCTCGTCAGACCACAGAGTATTTTTCCAAAAGTCTTGGGGATCATTAAGATGTTTTCTGGCAAAAATGAGACGAGCCTTAATGTTCTTTTTGCTCAGCAGTGGTTTTCGTCTTGGAACTCTGCCATGCAGGCCATTTTTGCCCATTCTCCTTCTTATGGTGGAGTCATGAACACTGACCTTAACTAAGGCAAGTGAGGCCTGCAGTTCTTTGGATGTTGTTGTGGGGTCTTTTGTGACCTCTTGGATGAGTCGTCGCTGCGCTCTTGGGGTAATTTTGGTCGGCCGGCCACTCCTGGGAAAGTTCACCACTGTTCCATGTTTTCAACATGCACTCACATGAATGTGCACCCGGATCTCAACTTTGCGATTGAGGCAGGACTGACTATTTTCCTGCTAAACACATCATACAACTTGAGGAAATTCTTTGGAGAGAGAGCGTTCTCTCTCTCTCTCCTTTGTGTCTTTCAGCTTTGAGCTGTTATCCAACGTGTAATTGACGCGTAATAAGACAACATCTTGTTAAGCTCCTCTCGGAGAACAAAAAACTACAGAGGGTTTCTGTGGTGTTAACAGTAAAGGGTGACGCCTCACTGTTCCTTAGCCTTTGAAGTTGACCAGGCGTGATGAATAATGTATAATCTTCACTGCCTCTTCCAAAGACGATATTACCTTTGGCAAACTTCTGCCTCTGACTTCCTCCCTGAGGACAGGTGGGAGAAGTTTCACTCTCTCTTTTGTAAGTAAGGCAGCGTAAGGCAAACACAATTATTTTTGGAAGCTCTTTCCGTGTAACCCTCCTTACAGAGGATCAAAGTTTTTCTTTTTTTTAATGTGAGCAGTTTTAACCCGTGCGCACTCTCGGGCCTGAGCTAATCCTCAAATGCAGCTCTCGAAAACTTCTCTGATTGCGCTGCTCCTGCAAGACACTAGACAAAAACAATCTTGGGAGCAAAGGTAACATGGCAATCAAACACAATGTCATACACTGGAGTCTTAGCTGAACTGGGGTATAAAAGTGCAGATAGATGAGAACTTTATACTTTGCCCTTGTAGTATTTTACCACAGAGTTGAACTCAATCGCGCAGCTCTTTTCCCTCCGAACCCAGAGATAAAACCTACATGAACATGGCTCTGGAGAAAAAAAAAGCATGATTCATCCTATCTCCGCAGTACAACTAATTACAGCTTTGCTTGGCATAGTGATGTGGAAATGTCACACTGATGATCTGTTTTTAAAGGCACACATACGAATGGCTGAAAACCTGTTCATTTGCCAGCCTCTTCCTGTTGTTTCGCATTAGAAATTGCACAGCTAATCTACATCTTTCCTCTAACATCATTACCACAATTCCTTTTATACCTCTCTGACATTATTAATTGCTGTGGGTCTGTTTACTGGGCTCATCCAAACGTCTCCGTTAACAAGCTTGTGCCTGTGATGTTGATATTTGTTGTCCTTCATGGCTAATTCTCTTGCCATTGATAGCCGATACCATTAGCACTGTCATTACGGTCCCTCTCAGTGCGAAGGGGGCAAGAGTTTGTGTGTACTGAGGTATGCATGTGTGTGCGTGTTGTGGTGTATACTGCCAGTCTGGCCATGCCTGTCTGCAATTACTCCCCTCAGTGGAAACATTAAAACCTACTGCCATGGAAAGATGCCATGGCTGAGACATTCATGCCCGTACACGTACGACGAAGATCCCCAGAGTGGACTGGATTCGCCGCATATGCATGTCCCATCCATCGACTGAAAGGCAGAGCAGATGCCAAGATGGGAATTACTACTCCAGTCTGAACAAATGGTGCAAGAATTCTGGGTGCAGCAATGCCATGACAGCAGCATCGGCATATTGCAGCCTTGTGGGTTTGTGTATTCAGGAATATGCCAGTTTTAAAAGCCCTTCACATAACAAGCACATGGGACGGACATTGAGATTTTCTCTGAGGCAAAGAGGTTGTAGATATTCAAATGTTGTTGTCTCTGAGCCACAGAGGGTCTATTCACAAACAACTCGGTGTGTCAGTGAATGTGGTGACGTCTGATTGTGTTAGCGTGCTTCAAATTTGAATTTAATTTACACAGATTCTATCAGATTTCTTTTTCTTTTCTGCATTCACTGTAAAGGGTAAAGAGGCGTAAACGATCCATTTGAAGCTGCCAAACTTCCATTCTAAGTGTCTCAAAAAGTGTGAAAATAGATTGATTTCTTATTTTGTCTGTTGCCTGAGGCTACAACTATATGAGATACACCTGAGTGATTTTGCCAAGTTTTGCTGCAGGTCTGTTGGTGTTAAAATTGTCTGAGGTAAACACAGTGGATCACACTTGGTGTGTGGCTGATTGAGCTCTGCAGCAGTGTAGAGCTGAAAGATTTCATCAGGTAGTTGACTGGCAGAAAATGAATACGTGTCTACTTGCGTCTTAGCATTTATTTTGTGTGCAATCTCATTGCGGAAAAAATTTGCTTTGGTGGTAATCCCAGTCACTCTGCAGAGAAAGCTCCTTTTGGCTGTTTGTATTCACGTTCTCAATCTTTCAGTCTCTACCAAGAGCTAATGACCAAAGATGACTTGCCTCTATATAATCAACTTTTAAGATGTTATAGTGAAAAAGTTCCAACTTATTTATTGTTCACACCAGGCATCAGAGGTGTTTCTGGCCACTTTAAGTCCAAAATTCACTCTTTTAGCTCCATCTCAACCAACACCTGAGGGAATATCTGGTGCTTTAGCTTCTAAAAGCTGCTCTGTGTTCAGCAGCCCGTCTCTACCTGTATCTGACTGCTCTTTGGTGTAGAGTGGTTAGTGTAAAGTGGGTTTTTCACTGAAAACAGCTGCCCGCTGCAGCCAAAAATATACCAGAGGGTGAATGAAAACAGTGAAGATGCAGGCTGAGCAGCTAAATGATGAACTGAAACTCACCCTAAAGCCCTTTAAAGCCCAGGAAAGCTGCAGATTTGTGTGATAAGTCTCTGTGGGTTCATCCCCTTTCATTTTGTGCCATTGTTTTCACATTTTTCCTATAGGTGCTTTAAGGAATGCTGCTTTTCTCTGTCTCTGTAGATTAAAGACATTTGGGATTTAGCAACTAAAGAACTAATCAAAGGTTTTCCCCAAAATCAATGGTAAATGGGTATAAGATGGATAAATGGATTACAAAATAGGAAAAAACATTTTATTATTTCAGTTTAGTGAGTTCAGGGACCCTGACCCCTGTCCAGTGTTGTCTTCTTCAACATCTTTGTAAAAGAAGGCAGCTCAGTAAATGTACTAACCTAAGTACAATGTGTTGAAGTCAATATACCTTTTGCAGTTTCCTGGAGTAGTCTGCAGAACTGAGTATTGTCTATTACATCCATTAGATGTAACGGCAAGCGAGCAGATTTAAAGCCGTTTATATAGGAACTGTTGGTTTTCCCCCACGATCTAAAAGCCAACTTAAAGGATTCTTGCCGTTTCCTTTATGGCTTGACAATATAACACAGGCTCTTAAAAGCAGAGGGGGCGTTTAAAACGACAGCGGCTCTTTCTGTGGTCACCGTGGCTACCCGTGTTCTCAAAACTCTGTCCTGATCAATTTGCGGTCCTCCATATCAACATTAAACAGTGCAACAGCGGCCGCTGTGATCCAACAGCCTCGGTTTCACTTTATGTTTTCTCCAAAACTGCAGTCATCTCGTGCAGAGAAGGATGTGTCCTAGAGAGAAACAATTTATCCACCTCGAGGTGTAATTTCCGCTGAGTTGTGATGTGTCATGAGCCACAGCTCCTTAATTACTCTGTTGTTGAAATGATGACAACTCGAGTCTGATGTATTCAGATAAGGGTGAGTTTTCACTTCACTCGCCTTTTCTCATCTTTGTTCATCCGAATAAGAAATTGGACGATGTGCTGACAGACCCAGGAAACTGTTCAGATGTGTTTTGCTTTTATCTCCCTACCCAGTTAATAGAATACAACACACACATACAGACATATGCAGCCACTCACAGACGCACATAACTACATCTGCCTTGCACAATTTACCACTGTTCCCTGCAACAAAAGATACGTTGTACAGTTGAGGACATTTCAATAAATCATTTTGTGTTTGTTCTGCACTTGATGGAACAAAGCACATTCAAATGAGTAGATAAATGTGTGACTCCTACATGACAGAAACCGCTAATGCAGTCATATATAAACTCTGACACTCCGGCAGTAAGCCAAGTCTGTGATAGACAGACAACTTTGTGCTACCTCCATTACAAGACAGACAAATGCTAATAGTGAGATGTAAATAAACTGCGCCTTAGGCCTTCCTGTTTGAGTTCCACAGAAATTTGAGCTGCAGAAGTTTTCCAACCTCTGCAAATTGTGTTGCAGTTTTGAGATTTCATCTTGGCCACAATATTGAAAACATCAGTAAAAATAAAATAACAATTACCTTTGATATCATCACATTTGTCCAATTTTATTTCAGTGAGATGTAATCCTGACAGGATTAATCAAGACATTAAATTGTCAATCAATTCCTTCGAATACATTATTTGAATAAACTAGTTTAAGTTGTTTATCAAGTAAAAATGTCAAACGTTTATTGATTCCAGTGTCTCAGACCCGAATATTGCTTACTTTTTTCAGTTTGACACCACTGTAAATTGAACCTATGTGTTTTTTTGACTTGATTAAGATAAAATCAAGACATAAGAAAATCTTTTTGATGAGGCCCCACACTTTCTGACTTTTAATAATTTTCATTGATTTATCCAAAAATAATTATGTCTGATTAAATAAAGATAATTTTTTAGTTCCAGCCCCGGAAATGTTATTCATTCACATCCGAAAGTTTTCACAACTCAACAGCCAAAAAACAAACAAACAAAAAAGTCAAATTCTCTCAACTAACTTACACATATTCAAAACATGTCTAACCTGTCAACTTTCTATCCTCATCCATGTATTTATACTGACTTGATTAATATATGAACAATTCTTATTAAAGAAAAATAAAGGCAGAGAACAGAGAATGGAACTTCAAAGATTTGTTTAACCTGGCACAAGTGATCCTGCACTGTTTTATACATGTGTTGTAAAATATTTATCACAGTGTTCACTATTATTTTAACGAGGGAGAGAAAAGTATAAATGTGGACTGATTGGAAGGCTGTGATTGAAAATGCAGCCTTTGAGGAGAGACGGGGTGAAAATTGCAATCCCAGTGTTAACAGTCCACACATCTATATCAATCAAGGAAGCACAGCTGCTCTCAACATTGAGATTCACATCCATTTTTAACATTTACCACCCACACCATGTCATTTTCTTTGTCTTAAGTGTAAAGTAAGGGAAAAGGATAAAGACCGTGATTTAGTTTAAAAATACCTTTTGGTTGGACAATTACTGCAGTGGAATAACCGCTAAGTGAAGCCAATGCGAAAGTGCCTAAAACCTGTATTCTCTAGAATGACCAGCAGAGGGCAACTCCGCTCATTGCAAGAAGAAATTAATTTAGAGTCAAACAGACGATAACGCGTGATATCCATCGGCCGTGGATACAGTGTGATTGACAGCTAGTACTGTCCAATGAGTGCAGGTGTAGGTGGACGAAGCCAAAACCCCATGATCACCCCCTGGTGGCTGGCTGCAGTATAAGTCATAAGCCCTGCCCCTTCCATGTTAGCAGATGGCACATGGGTCAAACAACAAACAAACCAAAAAAGTACACAGTAGTTTTCTGTCATTTGAGGTAGTTGTTATCACACTGATGTATGTTCAAGTGTTCTTTTTTCTGATAAGGTTTTAATATGTTGTTTGATGTCATGATTGACAGCTAAGACTGAGTCACGATTGGTCGGGTGGATGCAGACTCTGGCCTCAATGACTTCACAAGCACAAGATGACTGCGCCCAAATGCAGGATTTACTTGCTTTGTTTTTGACAGTGGGAGGAAGAGGAGACATGTTGTCCGTCACAGTGGTTATTAGTTCACAGCATTATTTTTTTGTGATGGACAGATCTGATGCTATAACATGGCACAGACTTCCTAATAAGAGTTCATGTCATTGTTTGTGTCATGGAGACAAAGGCCAGAGAACAAAGAGGAGCTGCAGCAAAAGTGTAGTGAGATCTGTCAAACTGTATTTTCTTGAAAATTTGCCAGTACGAATTTACGTAGTTATTTTTTACAAAATTATAGATCCTTATTCACAGATGGATGTAAACAAGAACGGGCTTGTCATTTCCAGCTTGTGATCGTCTCCTCTTGACTGTTGCTGCATATCACGGGTCACTACAGCTGCATGCACCCTGCCAAGTTGCATATTCTGAGCTGATTGGACGGATTGCTTCTCTGGGAATGGGTTTAACGAATAGTCAATTCCTTGAGAGGGATTATCCGATATAGAGTCCTCGAGTAGCTCCCAGATGAAGTTAAAAAAATTGAGATCATACAGATAATTTAGTGTTCGAACAAAGTAAGATAACATGGGGAATGATTAACACCAAAGCAAAGCAGCAAGGCGTGTGTGCAGCATATGAGTATATAGGGTGACTGTGATGGGTCCATAATCATCTTTCCTGCAGACAGGAAATGTTAATATTTGATGTTTTGATACACTGTAATGCTGTAAAAATGAGTATGCAATACACTTGGCACGGAAACGCCTGCTGCTCTGTCTCGACACCATTCAGCAATGAACAGGGGATGAAATGATTCATCACAGCAAAGACAGCTTCTGGAGAATGAGGTGAGATGAGAGTGGGAACTATGTCATTTTTATATCTCCCACAGAAATACACAAAGCAAAGATGAATTGTAGCTGCTGGAAGCCGATCGTACGCCAACCCGGACTGGCGTCAAAACCTTGCCGCGCCCCACAGGTGTGATAGCACTACAATATTTGTCCAGCACCTGTAATTAAAGGAGCAATACTCCCGGGATGCTCTCCTCCCTGCTGCACAGAGCCTGAGCTTTTGCAAACTGAAGGTCAGCGAGGCTCAGATGGGAAAGGATCTAGAGCTTAAGCAGGTGGTTCAGTCCCTGGAGTGCTGCCCTGTCTCTCAGTATAGGTTAAGTGTACAGCTACGTCTGGCATGTTGCTGTTTACAAGTCTTGAAAGATTGTTTTTTGTTTGAAGTTTTTGGATCTTTTTTTTTGTACCAATTGCACACGGAAGCAGTAAATCATACATGAAAGCTCCAGGCATCAACAACACGTGAGAGCGATGTTCACCGCTTTCCTGTTTGTTCTCCATCCATTCGTGTCAAATGAAACAATATCACAAAATGAACTAGCCTCTCGTAATGATTTTAGAGGGGGGGGGGCTCACAGCATTTTGTTTTTATTCTGTGCTGTAGAAACAAATGGATAAATTTCACATGAATCAGACTTGATTGTGGAAGGTGCCCTCTGGTCAGTTCCATTCACCAAGGCATTTCTTGGAATATTTCATTTCTGTGCATGCATGTCTTTGAGAGGATTGTGGTTCGCCGAATTTATAAGCTAAAGCCATAATAATTACTTCACTAATTTGCGGCATTTGTGCTAAACCGATAAGACGCGCTCTTTCATGGGATTCAGAGGCTGCCATCAGTAATGTGACTGCTTGGGGTAAAAGTGATTTAAAGCCCATTTCACACTTGGCTTAAAAATGGTTGGGCATTCTCAGATTCACACAGCTTCCGTCACGACCACATTTTGTCCACAAGCTCTGCATTTAATGCAAACAAACAAACTTGAAGTTAGTGTTTTATGTCTCCCTCAAAAGTTCCCTGTCATTTTTTTCTATGTTATTCTCTTTGTTGAAGTGAGACTTTAATCAAAGATCTGCATAACGTGTCAGTAGTAACATTCAGTTCCAGTGCAGGTCTGGGCGTGGATGGGGGTGAAGCCTGGCGGAAAACTTTGCAACCAGTCACAACCCTTCAATTGATGCTCCCCTGATCAACCATAACATAATGACCTTCCCCCAAACCTTCACCCAGTTGTCGTGCACATGTATTGTAGAAAGCAAGAATTTACAAAAATGGCATTGAATATAAAAATTGTTGCTCTGAGCTAAATACCAACATATCTTAGTGTGGCATTTTGGCATGCTGACATTTGCATGAAAAAGAACAGCTCATGCTGCTTGGAATGTAATTCTTTAAGCAGGTATTAGATTTTTAAACCGAAACATTGGATCCATTAAAACTGTGAGCTAATGACCGAGCATGATCAAAAGGCAGAAGACATTTTATTAGAATTCCTCCTTAGGGTGATATGACTGTTTGTACCAAATACCATGGCAGTCAATCTAAGTAGTTGTCAAAGACACACTCAAAGCCAAAAATATCAACCTAATGGTAGAGCTAGAGAAAAATTGAGAGGATAGTCATTAGTATATATCATCGGGGAACCATGAATGAGACGGTCAGGGGAATCAGCAAAATTTCTGGGATTTATTCCCTGGGATTCATGGATGTCTGTACATATTGTAATCTATTTTAATAGATGATGAAGTGAGGGACCCATCAATTTACTGACATTGACATCTCTAAAGCCAAGTTGGAATACGATTTCTAGTAAAATCACAAGTTGACTGAGACTGTAAATGAATGAATGAATGACGGAAGGACCGGATGAGCAAGAGAAGGTTAGAGTGAGCGTTTGGATGAATGCTCGTGCCCTTGCTGCCTTTAGCCAAGAAGCCGGCGGGTCAGTGACTTCATTAACAGACTGATGGTTCTCTGTGGAACACTGAACACTGATGATCAAAACAGAGCTCCGCTGATTAAAGTCCTATTCCCTCAGTGTAAGCACTAATTATCTAGATTGACATGCTGCTGTAGTTTCTCTCTGGGCTGAGAGGTCTGGTTGCTCTCTCTGTCCTCTATCCTCTCCGGTCATGCACATAGGCAGGCGGCAGTAAATTGGATTTTTCTAAAAACATCTTCAGGCAATGAAAGTAAACAATGACGTACTGTAGTTTTAGGGCGTTTTCGGCCGTAACGGATGTGTTTGTGAAAGGCCAATATCGTCCGATATTATCTGCCAACCCGATATATCAGGTGGGCTCTGGTTTGTTACTCTTATGATTTAACGTGACATATGTGACATATTTTAAACCAACTTGGCTGGGAAGAAAGAGGAGATTAGACATCATATATATTTCTTCTTCCCATCATCTGGAATCCGCAGCAGACATCGGCGTGGGACGTTAATTGAATGACCTCACAATTGCATTACCAGGGCCCATTAGTGTCTGTGCTGCCTTGAGCTCCACCAAGCAGACACAATATGGCATTTTTAGACTGTAATGTGCTGAAACCCACAGGAAACACTTTTAGACTGTATCTGTATTGGAAAGCAATAATAACTCTCTCTTAGAATGGTAGTTTTATAAATAAAATAGCTATCTACGGTACGCATGTATCGCTTAAACGATCACACAGGCCCGTAAGGAAGAGATAAATAGAAAGATACACTTCTGACATTATTTTTGTGTAATTAGGTTGTCCGCTGGGGCAGATTAAACTTGGTTCTTTCAGGTATCAGAGTTGCTGAACATCTTGTAGCTGAGATGTGTGCTTTTTTTGTGCTCTCCTCACAGAACATGCAGTACTATATACAGCACAATGTGACCAGTCTTTGTGGAGCCAGTTTCCTAATAAGAGAAGATTCTTTTCATTTCCGTTAACCAGATCCTTCCCCCTGATGTAAAATATGTGAGCCTTTGAAGGTGTATATTTCATCAGACAATAAGATGAAAGGGCTTCAGGCCCAGTGGCAAAAATGGAGAACAGATTTTTTTCTTTCTTTCCCAGACATGTCTAAGTCTGTTGTAGGTTGAAAGGACACAGAGGCGGTTCATAATCTGATTAGACATTAGACATTTCTTCCTCACAGTGACATGGAACTCACTGCTCAAGTACAATAAGTCTCCGCTCCATGGGCCGCTGTAAGAAATAAAATTGTCTCAACTGTATGCATTTATTGATAAGAAGTAATTTTTAATTCAGCATGTAAACAGGAATCTGTCAGAACAGCACTGGAGTTTATAGTTGTAAGCCTCATCATTGGCCAATATGTTATACGTGCCTAATGATTATGTGATAAATTACTACGCATGTGATGAGGTTGTATTAGTCTGGCGGTGAGTTTTTTTGAATGTATAAACAGAGTAAAACTGTGTTCGAACACTAAAAATGGAAGCACGTAATATCAGACACTCTTATCTCCTACACCTTGATTCCCACTCAACAGCATTTAAATTACAATCCTGTCACACATGATGTGGTGTGGTTTATCCCTGGACGTCTGTTGCTGTCGTTTTATCAGCAGGTGCTGTGGCGGGGTGAATCGCCACCATTCAAAACTTAACCTCTGCACACACTTCAAGAGACGGAAATAATGAGAATATAATCAGAGGAAAATATAATAGAGTGAGAGCAAGTGAATCAGTGGCATCCAGCATTGAAACATTTAAAAATGTAATAAGATTCTTCTGTGTGAGCCGCTATTTGCCTTTTGGGATGGTGTAAATCAGGGCTGAAATCAACAGTTATTTTCATTATTGATTAATAGGAATTTTCTAATTTATCTGTCAATAAAATGTAAAAAAAAAAGAAGAAAAAAAAGCCAATTATATTGTTCTACGTGTCAGCAGACATGTCTTATCTATATCAAGGTGTTCCATTCAGAAACATGGAGAAGCAGAGATCAACTTTTCTGCTTTTCTTGAATATGAAAGCTATAAATCTAGAGGCCTTGACACAATCTTTCTTCTCATTGCCCTAGCTTCTTTTTCTGGAACCGTCCGTGATCCACCCCTGCCAACTACCCCTCGCTGAGGATGAAATATGTCGGGGGGGAGCAGGTCTATTCTATCATGCTCGATCATAACACACTGAAATACACTGGCTCCACTCCGAAGAGCCAAGAAGAAATTTGTTACCCGTGATTATATCATTTATTCACCTGCCACTGTGTTCTTGGCCGATGTTTCCCTCTCTCCCGGCCTCTCTCCACTCCCCTCTTTCTGTTTTCCTTGTTCATTTGTGAGGAAATGCTTCTTCATTTGTTTTGCGTGATTGAGGAGGGAGAAGCAGGCGCGTCAGTGCAGCCTTCGGTAAGAGAGGGAATCCAGTCACAGCTGGTGTGTCGCTCGTCCATAATGAGCAAACATGGCAAGATGAAAGTGTGTAGCGTCTGCCATGTGCCTCAGCCCTGGGAGGCACTTTGAGGAGAGCATCATTTGAAGATGTTCATGTGCCTATATGTAATTGTTAGTGGACACGAATAGAACTTTTTCTTTTCCTGTCATCTATAATCTGAAATCAAAGACAATTACACAGTTGACACCCTCACCCACAACTCCCATTCCCAGTCTCCCGTGTGCGTCATACGAGAATGCGATTCGCAGGTTATTATCCAAGATGGCAGGGGGGCCAGAAGTGGTCCGACGTGTTGCCAAACTGTGTCTGAGAATCTAGTAGGTCAATCGGTTTCCATCCATAAACAGGAGCAATGGGGCATAAAGCCTCCTACAGCTGAGGGCAGGGAAAATCATCTTTGAGTAAGCAAAGAATTTTGCATTCAACACAATAGAGTTCTTCGATAAATTGAACGAAGTGGTGCTCAACTAAAGAAGGAAGTTCTCAAGTAGTTGTTTCAAGGACGCCGTGACTTTTTGCTCAAATGCACTACTTTGGATCTCTTCTACTTTAAATGTAAAATGAAAATGAGAACGTAATAACACTGACTGTTGTTGCTCTCATGGGTTCATTTCAAACACATTTCTCAAAGGAACAGTTTTAACATTTTAGGGAATACTGTAATTTGCTGATCTCCTGAGAATTAGACGATCCCTGCTCCTCTCATGTCTCTACATTAAGTACAGGGGTTCAGGGTGAAGCATAATTAGATTAGCTTAGCACAAAGTGGGAAATGGCTAGCCTGGCATTGTCAAAAGTCAGAAGATTGTCAAAGTAACTCAAAAGATGGAGCTTATTTGTTTGATCTGTACAAAAACAATTCAGTTTGCTATCATCACAGGATTGAGTTTGCATTTCTGGAGCTGGAGGAAATCTAGTTCCAAAAATAAAAATAAATAAAATCCCATTAATTTTCCTCATAGAAATTGGGCAACTGGTGACATAAAGCACTTCATCTTAAATAAATCAGCAGTTAGAATCCATATACTTTAATATTATGTAGAAATGTCCTGTGTGAAGAAAATAATGTGAAAACATATTTTTTTGTAACAAAGCTAAAATATTTCAAACTGAGGGTCATCAAGTAGACATCAAGGGTTGTTGCATTACCCCCCCCCCCCCCTAAATATGTCATCTTGTTGTGCTGTGTTGTTCTACAATAGTTTAATGGTACACAACTATTAGTGCCATCAGCTGTTTATCTTGACGAACCAACTCCCGACTCTATAGCGCCGGCTCTCTGGCAGTCTCACCGTGATGACAAGACTTTGGAAAGTAGCTGTAGCAAGCTGTTGTTTACCAAGAAGACTGCACGTAACTCTTCCTGAAACCAATTCACAATGTTTGTGTAGGAATCAAACAAGATGAAAATGTGTGACCTTTATAAAGCTTGGTAAGTTGACAGTCTGCCCCCAGTTTTGATGCAAAGCAAACTTATCACCTCCTGGCTATATTTCCATATTTAATGTTTTTAATCAATATTTCATACCTGCTGTTGCTCATCTTATTTCCAGTTCAGAGCTACAGGTTAATGTCAATGTTGACTAATTTAGTAGCTCAAACTTTTAGCATTTCTGGTTTCAGCAGATGATAATGGCTCTAAACGAAACTGCATCGATACTTTGGTTACTTGGAAACTATGAAAGATAAACTTAATAAGGATTTGATAAGTGGATTTGATGCTGGATTAAGATTTGTCAAAATGCCATCCAACCCCAACCCTTTGGTTTTACAGCTGCAGTTTTAAAAATGGAAATCACTGACTACACTTTGCTGCAATTTCCTTTACTCTAACAAGATGTTCTAAAATGTGTAGTAATCCATAATGTCTGCTGCATGCCTTAAAGACTGCGTGGTTACTTCAGGCATCTAATATTTCAGGATGGTGGAAGTAAATTGCTACAAGTGGTACAAGTGGATTCAACAGGCAACAGTGACAGAGAGCTGTGGACTGCTTAGACATGCAGGATGAGGAAATAAGGTTGAGAATCCACAAACGGCTCCTTTGAAATCCCACCATCTGTGTACTCAGAAAGAATCACCAATTTATCTTGAATACATAAAGTCTCATCTTTCAATCTCTTTAACTGGTAAGTTGATAAGATCGAAAATAAAAGCTTTCCCCGATAGCTGCTATTAGCAAATGATGAAAAGGCAGTTTAAT
This sequence comes from Scophthalmus maximus, assembly GCF_022379125.1. NCBI lineage: Eukaryota > Metazoa > Chordata > Actinopteri > Pleuronectiformes > Scophthalmidae > Scophthalmus > Scophthalmus maximus. The sequence goes on along the minus strand of NC_061522.1, from coordinate 6,812,315 downwards.
ATCTGAATGTGCACGTTAGAATGATATTACATTTGATTTCCCACCATCCCTGTCCTTCTCTAACGATACAGAATATTCCTCTTCCACTGAAATATCCAAGTTAGAAGCACATAGAAAGCATATTTTTATTCAATTAATGCTCCTTTTCCTTCACGCTTGCCATGGAGCTGTCAAGTGACGGTTGCTCAGAATAGCTCTCAGGCTATTTCCCCAACTGTCACCCAACACTTCTAACAATGAAGTTATTTAAAACTCTGAGATTAAAACAAATGGGATAATCCAAGATGTCAGACACTGCTCAAATGACATTTTTCTACTGCCATTGCTCAAGTTTATTCAGTTCAAGTTGGTGTATGCCCTGATTCAGAACATCTAATATGGGTATTTTTCTCTGTCCTCTCTTCTCTGCATCTCAGAACATCTTCCCCCTTGGGTACTCAATGCTGCTCTCCTTGAAACAGTACATCGTACCTCTTGTTGGTTTGTGCAGCAGTGCCACATCACTCCTCACTCGGTTTTATAGTCACACAGTTGACACCAGTAAATATCTCATTGGGAGTTTCACCATTACAAACGGATCAGTTTAAAAATATCTCTGAGGAAATTAAACTGGAAAAACAATATTGTTGAATGTGTCCCTACTGTATAAGAGGCAGAGTCTCTGTTCTGCTCAGGCTCCTTTCTGTAAATCAGCTGTGGGAAAATCTCCTTGCTTATGTGTCACTGTCCTGCGGTACATGAGTTTTAATCATAGTCTGTATATAAAGATGGACAATGCATCTCAACTTCCTCCCGCTGTACAAAATGTTGCTAAAATATCTGCTATTCAGGTGCCACCATCTTGCTTTCAGAGTGGAGCTGCAGTATTGCAGTTTTGTTTTTATAGCATTAAATAACTAATTAAAATCAAACTTACCGCAGAAATGAACACTTGAACATTGACACTATAACAAGTCATGATCAATGTTTGTTTTTTAAGTAAAATTTTTGGAAACTTTGGAAAAGTTTGGGTTTATTACCAGCCACTATCTTGGACGTTTTATTGCAGCCAGAAAAACACAATTGGATGAATACTCAGCCATCAACATGATCAATGACACAGTCACCACAATGAAGGTGGTGCCAATCCTAATCAAACTACACTTTATATCCTTGTTCAGCCTCTTAATTGAACAATGATTTTTGAAATCACCACCAATACACAAATAGTAGCGGAGGCGACATCAGTCATTGAGACCCAAAATGCAGTTGAATAAACGATTATTGAATATGTATTTAAGAGATGTTTGGGTTTTTCCTTTCGTCTTCAATCCAATCAGGATCCAACTGGAATGGGTGTGTAAGAGTCATGAGATAAATTGCATCTCATTGCTTTTAATCATTGGCTCCAGAATTGATCCATGGAAGTCGCTTTTTGGAAAAGTCTTCCTGTGACAACATTTTCTCTTGAATTTAAACTCAAGAAACAAATGAAAAACCCCCAACGTAATGTAAAAGGACCACTTTGAATGACATCACCTGCAATGTTAGGTGTAGGTGTTGCCAGTCAGGTCACGGGAAGGTAGGAAATTTGGCAACTAGACTATAAAAACTGTCTCTTGGGGAGCTAGTGTCGCCTCTCTGGTGGGGAAGGAGATGATGGTCTCACCATTACACACAGCACTGGTACTGGGACAAAAACTGCTGGACTGTCTTCAATTTCAGAGTCAATCAATTCAAGTGGCAAGGCTGGCAGGTAAGGATACTCATGAGCTCCGTCTGAGTGCCACTGTGTTGAGTTTTCACAGGAGAATGATATGGTGCTCTCCAGGGCTGTCAAGTCAAATTTGAACGATTTCCAACTGGCATGGAATTTATTCGAAATTATTTTAATGCTATCCATCCTCCACGAATGCAATACCATACCACTGTTCGTTTACTGAATCACGTTCAATGCAAGTGTTGAACGTGATTAAGTAATGAAACAGTGGTATTGGATTGCATGAGTGAGAAAGAAAATGCAATATGAAACTGTAAAGATCAGTTCGCTTCAAAACTGTCCAGCAAAGGAAACTCTCATATTTGACTCTCCAGCGTGACGTACTGCAGGTATTAGTCTGCAAATAATCACCTTATCAAAGCATCTGAGAAGCGGTGTTCGGAAATACTTGGGCTTCCTCACCATAGTTAGCAAAATGACAAACAGATTTACCGATTTCATAAAAAGTCAACAGCCGTTTCCTACAAATACAACTTACCTAAGGACTCTGGAGGAGCACTTTTTTTTGTGCTTCAATAAAATATTAGCATCAGTTAATCTGTTAACCAGATGATCTTAATGGAGCATGTTTATCAGAGAAAACACAACCCAAAGGGCAAGAAAATGAAGTTAGTGAGTCTCCGCTCTTACTTTGAGCCTGGGTAAGGAAACCATTCTATACAGAACTGTATTGAGATCCGCTATAAGTGCTCACATCAACTTTATCGCTCCTCCTTTTCCAACGTCACGCCCCTCTGCACAGACAGTTCACTTTTGAGTGATATGAGAGTCAAGTCAATGAAAGTTTTCCAGCCCAAGCGCCAATGACCCGCTCTGTTTGCTCCGAAACCAATTTGTCCCAAGACCCGGGTGCTTCTGTTTTTAGAAGACTTTGAACCAGAGCCAGTATTTCACAACAAGGACGTCTAAGGGAAATACCTCACCGCAAAACACTGGATGTTGCCACTAAAATAAAGTGGGATTTAGAATATGGCTAATAAAAAAGCTATATCATACGATGTGATGGAGTCAAATGAGTTTACCCATAAACCGTTATTTCTCTTTTGAGTCATGAGTGAAAGTAAGGCAGTGCGATCATCCGTGTAGTGAGTATTGCTCGCAGGAGCTGATGGGATCTTACCTTCAGTAGCTTTCCGGGTGTTGCTCAGATAGCGGCAGTCGTGGCAGTGCCCTCAGATAACTGCTGCCATAAAGCATGTGCTCTACCAGACAAAAAAACAAAAAAACAATCTAAATTTTGCATCAAAGCTGTTTGCAACATTAATAATGGCTTTGTAACATCAGCACCACTGGCTGTATGATGTGGCACATACGAGGGAGAGGAGGAGTTGAGTATATAAGATATTTAGTCTTAAAATGTATCACAATCTAGAGACATGTAAAAATGTATGTATTTACAGAATATACACTTCTTTTTATAACATTAAACTCTCAGAATTTAGAGAAATGTGTCTTCAGGAGTAGTGCTGCTGTCTAGTCAAGATATTCAAGATTTTGAATTATATGTATGTATAAGTTGATGGTTAGACACTGGGAATGTTTCACATCATACAATGATGTAGTCATAAAAAATGAAAGGTTGTCTTAAAACAGTACTTAGTCCCATATGTATTACTTGTTGTGGAAATTGTTCCTCCTTTTCATACTCTTTCAAGCAACTCAGCATAAATGATGGGAACAAGTACCACAGACTATTCTCTGCAAAAGTGCTGCCTGAATTTTTTCTGTCAAAGCTACAGTAATATGAATCACTATCTAACATGTACGTCAAATCAAGTGGGCATCTTGCAAGGTTACAGTCACAACAAGTGCAATTTCCCCTCTTTGTATTTCTCTTGAAGGTGTTTTTCTTTGCTGAGGTACAGTTGAGGGATAGTGAGACAAAAAGGCAATTTGATAACTTCATTCGGGAATATTTTATATTTGACAACGTTCTATTAAGCTGCTTTCAGACATGCGCCGAAGTCTGGACATTATCCTGAACTTCTCTGAAGGGGCTGTGTGTGAGAACGCTATTGTTCGCTAAAGAAATTCAGGAAAATTAGTCCACAAATCAGCCCACCTGCTCTGTTCATCTGACTGACCGACATTCCCACATCCACCATTTTCCTGCATCAAATCTGCAAAGATAGGACTCCAAAGCTGCCTCGTCATTTCATCATTAACAAACAGGACAGTGATTGGCAGGTACTGTAGGTCCAATTACAGCAGCAACTGGCTGACACCGGTGCAGTCATCAAATTCCCCTTTGGACCTGCGGCTGTCAAATAGTCCCATTGATCCACGAGCTGAGGAATCGATTGAAAGCTGATGTGGAGATGTTACTGACCAGGTCAGGGAAAACAAGTGTGGATGGGTTGAATTAATGATGCATCATGGGAGACTGACATGTTTGGTTGTGGTGCTTGAGTGGTGCTAATACACAGTGCTAGAGTGAGGGCACATTCTGAGTCTTAATATCATTTTATTCAATTTAGACACACAAAGTCGCACAAAGATGTACAAAGTCTGACTTTTAGTCACAACAAAACTTGGACAAAATAACAGGAATAGGAAGTTTACCAAGAAATCTGGTGAAATTATAAAGTTTGTATAATGACACTCTTGCCCTCTCCGGTCCCCTGGTGGATGACAATGTAAAAAAAAAAGAAGACATCTATATTTTAATATTAATATTCCAATTTTTCCATTTCATTGAATTTTGACAAGTACCGCTTCACAGTACGTTGGTTTTGTTGAGGATCAACTCTTTGCGCTCTTATCCGTCATTAACATGAAACAATAATTTTTGCTAATACTATTTTCCCCCCCTGCCTATTAGCTGCAGCCTTGTCATCCACATAGTTAGTCAGATGCTGTGAAATCATTGTTGCAGTTCTGTCTGGGTGAGTCTGGTTAAATCTGAGTATGTGTCTACTCATGTGCATATAGGTATTCTTTAATTAACTTGGTATTCCGTCCTTTCCAGGTCATCGAAATCATTAAGAAAATACAGAAACTTCGATTGCCTAAACTTTAGCCTTAATTAAATTGAGATGAGCAAACCAGTCGACACATTCCACATAAATAAGGTTTGGAAGCTGTCAGTGCTACAAAGATATAATGTCAGTAAAAGATTGAAACCAAAAATAAACGAACTCACTAAATTGGCACCAGTCTGGATTTCCAACTGCACAATTCAATCAAGAGCTTTAAAAAAAAAAGAAGATTTGACAAAGTATTAGCAACACTTGTGACTGCAAAGCACGCCTGTATTTTTCATTTCCATCTAGTATTCAAAGCATTGACCCAAACTGGCAATAAAAAGGCAATTTGGATTGGGCTACATCCCAAATCACACCTATTTGTTTTTTTTCCCCTCCATACTGAATCAGCTGATTTCAGTATGAATTACATCTCTTTGCACCTATTATGAGATTTATAGAAATAATATGTCAGGCACAGTCAGTATTGGTCATTTGTTGTGGCAATTATATTCCTGCAGAATCGTTTCTGTAATTATTTTTGCAGAGCAGTTTTGTAGCAAAATGTGCTATTCTGCGGAAAATCAAAGTAATCGGATCACTTTTGTGCAGCCATCGATTTTCTGGAAGTAGTTGTGACTTTTTGAGTCTGACACTGCAGTTAACTGACCAAATGTATAAACACATTTTATTTGGCTACAGTACAAAGTTGCAACATCTATGCACCGATTCAGACCTTGAAACTATACCTGTGATGGTTTATTATGTGAAATGACTTTCAGCATAACACTTTTAATCCTCATCATCGTGTACGAAGGACAATGATATCAAACTCTCCAGAAATGGAGAGACCTCGCTGATAAACCTCCCACTCATGCATTTTTGCATTGAGGCTGTCCTTCAGTTGGTTTCAAAGAGCTGACAAAAAATAAAAAATTCTTTCATGTGTGCATTACTGAGGGCATTCTGACATCAAAAATGGAGTTTGACTCATTCACTCTCTTTGATTTTTTTTTCTTGTAAATAGATTATATATGAATTTGGTCTTGTTTCAATAATCTCTGCTCCGGGACTGTGGGCCAACAAGAAAAGGAAAAGTTTAAACACAGCTCCCTGCTGCTGATGGATGGCAGCAATAAATAAACTAATTTTAAATAATGATCACACTCCCTCTTGTCGCCTCCCACACTTCATTGGGCAGATGAATTGCTCGTTTCATAGTCCTGTTCATCAGAGCCCCTTATTCTCTGCCAGTTATGATGGGGACTTCTTTTTATTTTAACTTATTTTAAGTGCCCATTGAGAACCCAGGCAAAACTTTGTCCATATTCTACAAGATCAATACAATTCTATTAGTTATGATTAAAAATTTAAAAAAGAGCCTGGCCTAGGGAGTAACATGCACGGCCGTTGTTCAGACAGCAACATTTTGCGAGACACCCCAGTGGTTAAACGATCAAAACATAAAAGATAAGGAGATCTGTTTAAAAATAAACTATTTCATGGCTGTGTGGCTTTGAATTTAAGTCTGTACGTTGGCAAATCCTACTCATTCCAGTGTTCTCCAGAAAACCGCACTGTAAAAATTATGAAAAAGGTTGGAGCTATTTGTGACATTTGTAGTTTGACTGGGAAATGATGTTACAGCCCTGTGGTGTGGGCAAGCAGATGTATTTACATATTTATTATTAAGCCCAAATATATATTTTTTCTTTTTGAAGTGGTCAAACCAGGGACATTGACGTGTGAGGGAGAGGGAGAGAAACAACGATATTGTTTCATTATGTATTCCTCATATCTCACATCTGTGTCAGTTTACAACTAGAGCAGTCAGATAAAGATAGACTGGCCTGTTTTTGTGTTCATGCAAATTGTGACCTTGCACCTTGTGTTTATTTTGTTGCAGTCGTGTGTGTATGTGTGCGTTTGTGTGCGGGCGGGCGGGCAGGCGGGCGTCTGTTTGGCAATTCACAACTCATCCACATCATTTCTTGAGATAAAATAGGTGGGACAGCTCACTAAAGGCGACTATCAGGACATTCTCACTGTTGCAGTGCAGTTGTTCAGCTTTCACCCGCTCGTACCAGGTATTCATGAAGGTGCTATATGCTCCTGACGTGGCTGCAGGGGGTGGAGGCACCACCACATAAAGATCACACTATCTCTTCACTTCAGTGTAACGCCTTCAACATTAACATGCAGATTGAAAATGTGTCTGATATTTATTTAAAGGCAATAACATTAGTGAGTGAGTGTTAAAGCTCATAGAAGGCATTAATGGTTTCTTTGAGAAACGTGTAACCTACAATTGTCTGCAAGCTGTTGTTAAAGTCAATATGGGTGATGAAATCCAAGATGACAGCAGAGCAGGTGTATGTGTGTGTGTTCCATCTGCAGACTCTAAATTAAGGGATTCATGTGCTGCTTTTTTTTCTTTGCTTTTTTTAAATGTGCAGCAAATAAGTAGGATAATGATGATGATGATGAGTAAGACTAAAGATATGGATGTTGCAAGCTTTGGAAACAACAAGTAAGTTTGACCTTGTGTTGAAATGTTTTTGTCACGCTGCTGTTTCTAAGGTCAAGGGCAAACCTTCAAATGCAGTTTTGTCAGTCACAGGCAGTATCTGTAATTTGTTGTGACAATTATATTTTCCGAAGAATCGTGTCTCCTTTGATGATTTCCCTCCCCAATGAAATATTCAGAACCTTGTGGATCACTCCCAGTGTTGTAAACTCTCCTCTTAGAGACTCAGTATGCAGTCTGCTGGCCTCTGCGGAGCCTCATCTGAGGCACATCATTGAAAAGGCTCAGTGTGGTGGTACAGTTACCTTCAGCACGACTTGGGAGACACAGTCTAAAAGCATTGTCACTAAGGATCTCTTAAATCTTAACTTCACTGCAGAGCTGTGTGCACTATCGAGTTCATTCAAATTTTTTTTCCCTATCTGAGCATCAACCTAGGAAGCCATTCTGTTTGGTTGAAAGCTGCATTGCCTCTTGATTTACGCATCTTTAAAGGCAAGTGATAACAGTAGTTGAAATTGAGCGCCGTTGCCCTACACTCCGGCTATAATTGACTTGCCACACCGCACGGCAGACACGGCTCATACAATTCACAGCAGACGCCTTGGATCGTAATTTCGAATCCATCTCATTTCATTCCGTCAGAAATCAAACCGGTTGAGTGTATTATGCTTGCACTTACAGCATACAAAGTCCTCTCCAGAGCCCTCCCCACTGTTGAAAGAGATGCGACATAATACAGCACATGAATGGTTGTTATCCGGTATGTATTGAGAGCATCAGGTTGATCAATGACTACAAACACAGCTGCAAAATTGAAGAGGCAACAGGCAACTTTTGAGCCCCTAGTGGTTCCAGGTGGTATTATCGTTTGTCTTAATGCAGACTTTTCCTCAGAGCAGCTCCTGAGGAAGTTGTCAACACCACTTTGGAGACAACGGAGGAGAAGACAGAAGTTTGTTCACTGAAGCTCCTTCTTCGTTTTTCTGGCTCCTAGCGTCAACTGGCAGCAGCGTTTGCATCAGTGGCAAACTCATGCCAGCAGCCCGGCTACTGTCCAAAGCAGAAAACAACTGTCAAAAATCCCAATTTGAACAAATAACCTCGAGTTAAATGTCTGGTCGTATTAAGTAGGATGGTTGTGTTCCTTACTGATCTAGTAGGAAGAAGACAAACTGCATGTCGTTTTTGAAGCCTCCCATGTCCCGGAGCACCGTCCACGGAGTGAAGGCCCGTCTGAGGTTTCCTCTCGTTTTATCTCTTTTTCTATCTCTCTCCTTCTTCACCTGCATTTGTTCACTTGAAGTGAGGCTGAGTTGTTTTTTGTCCACCATCTGCCATTTCCATCAATGGGGAGAGAAAATTGGAGAACGTTATTCTCTTCTACGTTTTGGTTATGCAATGGGTGACGCAGTTCCTTTGTGTTGTAAATAAAGTCATCATTTTTTCGCGAAGAACAAAAACAAAACTCTTCCCCCAGACATGGTGAAAGCAATTAGGGGACTGATATTAGCACGGATCTATCACCATTACATTGTGCAATCAGTTTTAACATCAAAAAAAAGTATTTTTGATTTGATGAGTTTAAAGGCAGCTCTCCTGAAGATAATAGTGAAACACCATTCTTCAGATTCCTCAAGGGGGAAAAATATTCCAAACAGGCCACACTTGAGTGAATGTTATATTTAATCAATAATTTATAGTTAACTAAAATACATTAATGCCATCATGCAGTCTGAGTAGATAAATAAAAAAAACATCATCCCAAAAAGTTTTAGAATGTTCAAATTTTCATTTTTTTAATACGGTCGGTGCGTATAGTTGTCTGAAAACGTAATCACTCTAAAACATAGCATTAATCATCTAATACACGAGAAGAAAGATTCAATTGTGATTCATGGAGCTAAGATTTAAGTTGGCAGCAGAGTATATTTCTCAGCGTCTCAGTAAAAGAGAGTATTAAACCATTTAAAGTGTTTTACAGTTGTATTAAAATGGACAGAGCTAATGGCTGGTGAGAACGCCACATTAGGACACTTTATAGATAAGTTAACTCAGTAAATCAGAGCAATTAAACTCACGGCAGGCCGTCCAAGCACAAGTACTATTTATTATTTCTGGTTTTACTGCAGGTTCTCCCTATAAAGCTGAGGGGAATTTGGGTCCTCGTTCTTGAGATAACAACTAGAAGCATGTTTAGTTGTAAATCTTGTTTAGTTTAACCTGCTGTCGCTGTAGCTTTTCTCATTCACTCACTTCCCTCTCTTCCCTTTGTGTATTATGTGTTTGTGTGTTTATACTCGCCTCCCTCTTGTAGATGACAGATTTGATGTATGTGCGTGAATAATGAATTATCTCAAATTTGAAGATGTGTGACTTTAATCAGCGCTGGATTGTTTTCGTGCCTGGTACGTTCGGCTTGAATGACTGGTTCAGACTAAACAGCTACTTAAAGGTTCCTGAAAGGGCACATGAAACAACAATAACACCATAATTGTTTGAAAACTGCTTTAGGCTGTTTCTTTTAATCACTGTGACTTTTGGCTCTTCGCTTGAAAGTAGCAAGATTTCCTACAAGAAGTTATTTAGCGAATGTCTTGAGGCCCATCTCCCGTAAACCATCTTCAGGTTAATGCTGACTGGATCCAAAACAGATCACTGGAAAACCTACCTGAACCCAACGTGCATAGATTAATATTCAAAAAAAAGTCAACCAGTCCAAGGGACCTGAGGACAATTTGACCAGGCGGTCGGTCTGAACAGACTCGAAGAGAAACAGAAATGAACGCCATAGATGTTAAAAGAAATTCCTATTTCCACCTAGATAAAAAAAAGATCAATGGACAAAAGACAATGCTATAGTTTGTTTTCTTTTAATAACTACATGTATGAATCAAATTACAAAAGATCTTTGCTTAAATGGCATGAATCTTGTAGTTTTCAGTCCTCCACAATGACAACGAGTATTTGCAGGAAAGCTTACAGTACTACAACGCCCCACATGCCATAGAATTTGTATGAAATAAAAACGACTTCAACACAGAATTCCGGTGTGAAACTGCAGAGGCCGGCGATGTGCAGGAACCTGCAGCTTTAATTGAACCATCAGTATTTAATAGTCACTGGGACTGAATAATCATTGCAATCAGAAGCTCCTTCCTTCCTTCCTTCCTTCCTTGGCAGGCAGGCCTTCCTTCCTTCCCCCCTAATCAGGCGTTACAGTATGATGTTCCCTATTTCACCACAACCCTTTTGATATAAATACTATAAATGTAGAGAGAAAGTCCTTTTAGTTGTGGATTTCACACAGTGCTGGAAAAGAGAAATGATTAATTTAAACAACACAACAACTGCATGATAGAAGATCATGATGCTGTACGTCCTTTCCTCCTTTGACGTGGACACTATTTTCATATTAACCTTCGGTGTCCTTTAGTCGGGCACGCTGCTCTGTGAGAGAACACACACACCAACACATGCACACGCCGCGTGTCGCCGGAGAGAAACACTGATCTTCTGCGTGAGCAGACATGGTTATGCAATGGTGTCACCACAGCAGGTGCGACACACTGACAGTGGCGTGTCGTGAGATGTGAGGAGGGAGAGGTGGACAGCCAGGGCTATTTTTAAAGCCGCTGTTGCAGCCATCAGTGATGTCGGCTCGGATGCAGCATTGTTCTGCGCGCCTGCTGACTTCTACGAGGGCTCTTTAAGTTCTCTTTGCACCGCTGTAGATGGAATGGTGAGCTTGGATGATTAAAATAAAAAAGCATACAGATTTTTATTTTTATTTTTTAAGTGTACTTTGATGAAAAGGGACGTGCAGGGCCAGAGCTGTCTGGGATGAAACTGTTTTAAGTTTCAAGTGATGCTCTGAAGAGGACACGATTATACAGACTATAATCCTGTGTTGCAGACATTTCTTCTTTTTTTTTTAAAGATTCCTCATAATAAATACTCAGGGTCCATTTATTCCAGGCATACTGTCTCCCCAGCAGGATCATTTGGGTGTCTATTAAGCCTATCAAGCATCTGTACGCACCGCATCTATCCATCCCCTCTCGATATAGCCAAAGGCAAGTCAAGCATCTCACTGAGTTGTTAGAATTCAACTTTGCCTTTGTACAACAGAGCAGCCGATTTACTACTGTATCAGTTTAAGAGCCAGTAGCGACTCTGAGCATCCGGCATCGAATATCACGATCAGTTTCTCAGTGGGTGTATCCATGCACCATTGGCTCCGCTCTCTGAGCCCAGCTTAAGTTAATCTAACTTTGCACTGCAAACAGGCAACTGCGGCTAAGGACCCACTACTTTACGCCCAGTGCAGAATTCAATTAACCGCCCAACTGGAAAATGAGTGTTTGGGGAAATAAAGCATAGAGCAAAGGAAACGGGGACATTACTATAGATGATGTGGTCGAGCACATTTGTTATGATTTGCTGGAGCAAAGCAACTGCCTGAGTAAATGTGTTTGCAACAGGAGGGGGTTAAGGGCATTTGGGCATGTGGAGAAAGAAACCCCGGTAACAACATAATAGAGTTCAATATGAGAATGGAGATACCTGCCCCGTTTGTTGCTGAAGTCAAAACAACAAAACAAACAAATAAAATAAGATTCAAACAAAGGGATAGGAAACGATGTCGCGTCAGGGCCCTGAGGCAACAATATTTTCAGTTTGATACGATTGTTGTATCTCATTAGGACGTTATGCATCTAGGAACATTCCCACACAAAAGCAAATATGTTCAGAAACTCAAATGAACACGCAAAGCTATACTTTCTACATAAAACGTTGTCTGGTATCTTTAGAGTAGGGGTGTAACACACTGCTACTATGAGTATGTATCTATCTTTTGTCACAAATCTATATTTTACACCCAATGTAGGCAACGTCTAGACTTAGAATATGTGTAAAATGCCAGTGTTGCTGATTTTAAATATGGTAAATAGTTTTCCACTGCCAATTATACCCCATAAAGATTACTTGTGTAAATTGAATTACCAATAAACAAAATGTTTTTCTGTCTGTATCAATTAATCTCGTATAAATCTTAATTTGCATTTCAGCAACACTAAAAAAGTCTCAACTGAAGTCTCAAATAAATACTGAGTGGCTGTCAAAGGTCCGGATTACATGAATGACATTAGGTGTATATTATTGGAGAAGACACATATGAGAGTGAAGTTGCCTATGAAAGTGTCTAAGAATTAAAGAAAAATCAATATTAACTCTATGATGAGTATTTTCAAAAAATGAATGTAATGTTAGAAGGTCAATATGAAAATTAGGCTGCCTTGCATGTTGTTTTGAACAAAATGAGAATTTGCTGTTGATAAAAATATCAAAAGCCGTCTTGAGACATTTTCCATTCCGTTTGGAGACGTTATTAGATGCTACCCAACAAATCTGATGAAAACTGATTAAAAGTTACTGAGGGTGAACCTCAGTGGATTATTTTTTTTTAGCCTCCAGCTCATTTGTTTATAATTTGACAAATCTGCATTATCTGCATTAGTTATGCAGCTTTGGCTCGTACTACGTGTACTGAACACATTCCAGATGTATCATCTTTTTATCTGTACATCTGAATAATATATCTCTTATTTCCTTCAGGCCTGGAACCGACACTTATTTTTATCATCACTTTAATCTAATGGGGATTTTCTTAATACATGAATTGATGTTGTCGTTCATTTGCTTGTGTTTTGTTCAAACAACACCCCAAAACCTATAAATATTCAGTTTATTTATGAATAAGACAAAGGCAGTAGCAACATATTTGTCGATTGTGTTTCAGGTGATCAGCTAATCGATTAAAGGACTCTTTGCTTCAGTTGTAACCAGCTTACCCGAGTCTATTCTACTGATCCACTTTTAAAAAGTCTTCCCCTCTGCAGACAGCTGAGCACACAGCCCTAGAGCTATTAATTAAATGACACACCTCAGAGACAGCGAACGAGCTCTGGCTTGGCAGTGCCAGTGATGTACGTTACTACTACACAACAACATCAGCGGCTGCAGGTGCTCCACTCTCCCTCCTCTTGTATCTTTCAGCAGGTTTTATCTCACAGAGGCGTGGCGATGAAACGGGAGTGAAGTCGTTCGGAGAATAGCTGTTGATATTATCATGGAAGAACCGAGGCTGCAGCACGATTCCCGTGAGAGTTGTGTGACAGTCACCAGAAGCGGAGGACGAGCATTTGTAAAGGATGCACATGAAACCCTTCTTTCTATTTTCCTACCCAGTCTCCTTTTGTGTTTTTTTTTTCTCTCTCTCCTAAACCTCCAACTTATGGAATGGCAACCAACTGTGGGCTTTCCATTGTAACCTCATGGGACGATAATGTCTCCATTTCGTGCGAACGCTTTAAGAAAATCTGAAAATCTCCCTCCTTCTCGCCTCAGTCTCTCTCTCTCTCTCCCTTTTTCTCTTATCAGTCTTATTGCTCTCATGGTTGACCAAAACAAAATCTCCTACTGCCAGAGGAACCATCCTAGCTTGTCCCAAAGCAATTATAAGCCTGGCTATTTCTTACCCTCAGCTAAACATATTGCAGACTGATATTGCATGACTTCCTTCTCCTACCTCTTCTACCCGAAAGATAACAGTAAAAGTACACTCTCGCCGCAGTGCAATTGTCTGGGGAACTTTTCAAAGACTTCGCCTCTGAAGTTAAGCCTGTGGAAAACCTCCCTTTGATTGCAGTTTGAAATTAAGAGCGCTAACTGGCACTTTGACTGGACAATAAGAGGAAAATCAGACTGCGCTTGTAATGGGGAAAGTTAATAGGATTGCAGCCGTGACTATAAGACTGTATACACTTTATAACACAAATGTGTTGCCAGTTGTACATGTCGTTCTCTGAGCAGGCACATCAGCAAGTCTGAAATCAATGTTGTCATTGTTGGTAAAATCAATATGTGGATATTGGCACTAGATCATTGATGGATAAATACTTGCTCCCAGTGTCGATAATTAACAGACTCTGTAATTCCTCAGCTCCCTTATACATTTTAGCGTCCTTCTTTTCAACAATCAAAAGCCAAAGTTACTCGACTTAAAGAGTAAAAACATTTTCAAAACTGCAATAATATTACAATATCAGTCTCCCGAAATTTTCAGATAACCAGCAGAATGCTTTACATGCAGCAGATATCGTAGTAGCTCTTTGAATGTTTAAAACAGGCAGCAGACGTCTACAAACAATCTAATGATGAAATGAGAACATTTGAAGACGAGTGAAAAGCAGGGGTGAGCCTGTTAGAGAACTGAAAACACTCTTCTCACTTCTTATCATTCCCTGCTGTGTATCAAGTGCCACATATTTCGCTAGCATTGCAGCTCTATCTATAATGATCTTGTCACATTTGAATATAACTGCTACAGAAGAGTATACGAAAGTCTGAAAGCCATAACAGATACATGAAACCAGAAATGTTATACATTCCATTTCTAAAAAAAAACTGACTGGGATGTGGTGAATGATGCTGTTCATTACAAAATGTGTACCAAAATCACATGAAAGTCAGCTGATGCTGCCTTTTTCTTCTTTCTTCATTTTCTATGTCACCAAACAATGCTGTTCTTCATATTTGTTTTCACTTCTAGGTGCAGACTTATTGTTTAGGAAGGCAGTTTCCCCCCTGGGGGCGACCGCTGTGCCGTTCCTGAGAGTATGAAAACGGAGGTGACAGGATGTTGATGAGGAGGGCCCGAAGCGTTACCTCCAACCATCGTGCCCTGGAGTGCTCCACTTTGCCAGCCAGTAATGAACCTGTAAGGCTGCGCTCACCTGTCCCCCAGTCACTCTTTACTCACCCTATTTACACCCCAGAGGCAGGCAGGCAGGCAGGCAGGCAGGCAGGCAGGCAGGCAGGCAGGCAGGCAGGCAGGCAGGCAGGCAGGCAGGCAGGCAGGCAGGCAGGCAGACAGACAGACAGACAGACAGACAGACAGACAGACAGACAGACAGACAGACGACCGGTGATCAGTATTCACCACCAATCAGACGTGCTGTTTGTATGCAGACAAACGCCAACACATTTCGTATGCTGCCTCAGTCAGTCCAACTAATTACATGAAGTACATGAATTTAAAAATACCAGTGGGGAAATACGCAGTCGGTGAAGAGTATGGGAAACACTTGAGTGAGCGAGAAGTGAAGTGAGAAAGCAGTGGATGGATACTGAGCAAGAGTCAGTACGGGCAAATATTCCTCTGCAGGTGTGGGTTGAGTTGCAAATCGAGTGTGTGTGTGTGTGTGTGTGTGTGTGTGTGTGTGTGTGTGTGTGTGTGTGTGTGTGTGTGTGTGTGTGTGTGCGTGTGCATACTCTTCCATGCCACCCCCTCTGAGCTCCTGTGCCCAGCAGACTGGATCTCTCTCCTTTTTCTCAATCCCTCAAACCCACTGATGGAGAACACAACCTTGATATGTAAGCTGACTGAGGATTTTCACTCTCACTCCATCCCTCCTCCTCCTCCTCCTCTCTCATTCCCCTTTTTTGGTGAGCCATAAAAACCTTAAATAATTCCCATAGAGTAGAAAAAGAGGGGAGGAGTTATTTGGGGTGCCCATGGTTCTGGAAGAAAAAGCCCAGTTCATTTCCTTGCATAGATGATGTTTGGTGACTTGAAGTTGGAGCTCTTCCAAAGCCCCGATGGACTTGAAACTCTATTAGTTGAATTATCAGCACTAAAAAACTGCAACTGTGTTTTAAATTACCGGTTCTAGCTTGTGTATATGCATATATCTATCTTTATGAAGGTATACCCCTGTGTGTGTATACAGTTATAAGGATGTCCACTACAACTTCCAAGGAGTGGAAAAAGGGTTAGTTGTCATTTCCTCATTTCATTGATAATCTACACCTTTTTTTTTTTTAGAATTCCAACAGTAGAGAAATAACAGGCAATGAGAAAGATGGGAACTGGAACGCAACCAGGGACCACGACTGGGCACCAACCAGGGACATTGTCGTTCATAGTCACATCTTATGCCAAAACGATGAAACAAAGCGAAGGATTTAGCTTTTTTATAAACCCAATAAAAACACTCAGCAGCTTAAATGAGTTCGCTTTCAGAATATGGGTCAGTTTCCACTACGATGGGGTGTTTTGATTGTAACTTAAATGCCAGGACATAGTGAATTTGCCGCTGCTCCTGACTCGCACCTCTGAATTACTTCTTCGCAATAGCAAAGGCAGCGTAGCCTCGTGGGTTTCACAGTGTTTAAAGCCAGCTGCACTAAACTGCTGGGGATTTCTCAAATACCAAGTCAAATTCATTGACATCTTTAAATCATTCTGAAGACTTCTGGATTTCAGTTTTGAGGACCATTGAAATAATCTTTCAAATGTAAATTCATGATGTTTGATAATGCTTCTTCCCATTTAGCAGCTCTTTTCTTCTCTTTCTCACTTTGTCCTGTTAACCTCCTCCTGTAGATGAGTAATAGAGTAACTACACCATCCGGGCCAGAAAATCTGTTTTCCAACATTTCCCCCTTTTCAGTCTTTTGCATTTTGAGACCAGTCTTTCATATTTGCTGTATTTGTATCAAGGTCTGCTTGAAGCCACATTATTTTATCAGCGTGGTTCCTTCTGGCAGCGCTTTCACCCACTGTGCAGCGATTGATGAAGGACTGTGCACAGGAAGCCACTTTTGGCTCCGGTGGAAATTATTTGCCTTTCCATAAAGCATTTTGTTCAGACAAAATGAAATGGAATATAAATTAACAAACACCCTTGGATGCAAAATTTGACAGCCAGGTGATTTAGTTCCATCTCACGAACGGTCCAGGTTACTGTCTGTGTGATTTACCACGGCACCATATCTGTATTCCATCAACTAGGATAATTGAAACATATTTTAAATAAAACCTTAGTCATCAATCAACGACAATCCACCCAACAATAAAATTGAGGAAATACTGTTGTGGTATATTTGTGTCTTTCCCGGGGGTCGTGTGTGTCGTAAATAACATTATACAGTGTTATAACTCCCAAAATGTTTTGACAAAAATGAAATTAGACTCAAAGTACACCCTCTCTGCCTTGTCAACATTCACACGGCCCTGACTCAACAAGGCAAAGGTGTCGTATAATTTATTGTGACCTCTTAATTCACAGCAGCATCTGTAGCAGTTAGTTGGACTCCAGCTCAGGGCCGTGGAATCTCGCTGTGGCAATATGTGGCGCGAGGGGCCGTGCGGCTGGCTCCCCTGGAACCAAAGGTCGGTGTCTTTCAATAAATCAGGGGAGGCAATAGGAGGGAGGAATGTAAAGGCTGGTGGACATGGAAGAGCTATGCCTCATGTACTGGGTCCAGTCATGGTGCTCAGGACGGCAGGAAGAGCTAAGAAACAGAATATATCATCCTCGTGTTCATGTGTAAACCGCCTATTACCACTGTGGATAATTGCAGTGTGTGCGTGTTTTTGTGTGTGTGTGTCTTATCAGTTTGCTGCAGTTCCTCCTGACCTTATAAGGCCGCAGCTAATCTGCAGCCTGTAGTGTCATTAGTCCTGTCGTTTGCCTCTCCCCAGCAGGTCATACCTTCACACATTCATCAGCGACTGTCTAACAACAGCGTAAATTATTTTTCAAATCATAATGCAATTATGACTGTATTGGCGTGATCAGAATTTAATATTTTGCTGCTGTAGAAGGCTGCAAGTGGTTGTTTTAACAGTGTTGACTGCGGGAAAATCCCAGAGAGGCAGCACCTCTTGACAGGGAGGAAGAAAGAGAAATCACGAGAGCGAGGAGATTAATGAAGGGGCAGACATAGAGATGAGGGGGTATTAACCTACAAGTAGAGCAGTTGTCATACAATATCTTGGCTCCCCACGTACCCGCCCTCTCCATGTTCACTGTCTTTCACGGGGATCTGCACCATGAGGCTGTGAAGTCAAGGTCGTTCCCGATACATCAGGGTGATTCAGGAACAATATAAAGCAAACACTTGAGAGCCCTAGTATTGAACTGAACTGAGGCAGAACATGATTTGTTCTTCAGTTGACTGTACTGTACATTACCAACAGTATATGAACTATAGCACTCAAACAGCACTGGAATCTATGCCTGCATTCCTCCACTCACTTTTCTTTTTGCTCTGTTCCTTCTGATTGATTTGCCTTTTTAAGATCAGGTTATTATTTGTTCTGTACATACACAGCACATCAGCTTGTTATTATTTCTGTATTAATGACCTGTGAAATTTATATGAATTGAAATATCTGTCAGTTAATCTTTTTTTCTTTCTTCTACAGGACAAGAAGGAACAACAATTTTGGTAATTTATTAATCCGGCCAATTGTCACATTTAATTGGCTCCAGCTTCTCAAGTGTGGGGATTTGCAGCTTTTCTCTGTTAGATATCATATACACAACACATTTTTAAATCATGGGGTTTTGGATTGTTGGTTAGAAACAAAAAAAAAAGTATCTTGGGATCGCCTCTTTTTTCATATTGTAATTAATTAATTAGTACTAATTAGAATCACAGATGGTGGTTATCATCCTCATGGTTTTTACCGACTTTAAATAAAACCATCGCTACTTGCAAACCATCAGCACAGTCCACATACTTCTGGACATGAAAGCAGTTCCAACAAAGACCAAAGAAAAAATTAATTAAGACATGAGTGGAGATTACAAAAATAGAAAAAAATATTTAGAATTTGGTGTTGGAGAAAAATATTTTCTTTTCTTTGCTGCCTGATGACTTTCCTTGTGACCCCTCATATCTATCTTGTGACCTCTTAAAGGGTCCCAGCCCCCAGACATAGACCCCTAAAATAGATATAATGGGTTATGAATATTAGCATTTATATGTATAGAACACAACTTAGTTATTCATACAATAACAATACAGATGCTTTAGAAAACTTCTGTGTTTGTGAAAACTCAAATATTTGAACAAACTGTTTTACTTGACTCAAAAATAATGTTAAATAAAAACAACAAAAAATCCCACAGGATATCAAGTCAATTTTGAGCTGCCGCAGGTGTCTGTGGATTCAAAAACTAGAGTTCATGGTGCTGCAGAGTAATAAATATGCTGAGCGCAGATTCACTAACTCATTTGGAAACTTTTAGTAACTATCTATCACCCAGCAGAGTTGTTGTCTGTCAGTTTGAATAGCAGCACCCACACAAATAAAACACAATAAAAAATGTTTTCAGTGGCATTGGAGCTCTTTTTCCCCCCAATATTGCATCCTAAAAATAGATGCTGTCATTCCATGTTACCACATCCATCAAAACAAAAACAACCCTGCTCTGTAATAAAGTGCATTTCAAAAATACATTTTCAGATTCAAAATGTATCCTGAGGATACTATCTGTGTCTCTGTTTTCATACACCGGGTCCGTCCCAAAATCGTTAAAAAGAGATGTCTCTGATATTTATGACCAGGCTGATCATAAAAATTGCCAGATTGAGGTCAACATGTGCTGACGTTTATTAATTTTGGTGTGCCGGTTTTGGAGCGAGCACCTTTTGAACCTGTCAAGTCTCTGTTCTTTGTTACTGCTTTATTGTTTGTTTACAATGGCAGACTACAACAATTAATACCGGATAAGAAAAATACATGTTTCTTTGTTTTGTTTGTAGAAAAGACATTTTTATATTTGGTTATTAGTCAAAATAAGTGTTGCTACCAAACCCTCAGTCAGTCGTGGACATGATCATTTGATGCTCTGTCTTTTAAACATAATGTAAGTAAATGTGTTTGAAATGTGCAGTTTAAAGGTTGTAGGTATAAGTTTAAGATGCTGACCATGTACAGTAAATATGATCTTTTTCTATCATTGAATTACTAATAAAGGTTAAATAAAGGTTTATAGTAAAATGCCCCTGAAAACACATATGGGCTACACACACCTTCAGTACAATGATATTATGTTATTGGAGAAAGTCATATTGAACCACGATCCATTGCACAAAGCTACAGTTTGAATGAGTGCCAGTTTTGAAATTAAGATTCAGCCAGTGGTGAAAAGAAATTTAGAAACAGGGACAGAGTGACTTTTGCTGTATTCAATGACAACTTAAATTGCCTCTTTCCCCATCCAACTATTGGGTGAATCTTTTCTCCCTCTGTAAGCCTTCTCATGGGAGGTGGGATTGAAGTGAAAGGCAGGCGTGTTTTACCTCTGCTGTCGGAGGATGTTTCAAGATGCAGTATTCCTGATCTGCGTTGCGTTCTCCTCCCACACAAGACACTGACGCGTTCACCTTGACTTTTAAAGGGGACACGTCAGCAGCAGCAGTGACAGCAGACAGTCCTCAGGCCTCTGCCGCAGCGAGGAGGGAGATCAATGACGAGACTAATGGCGCTGTGCATTAACTGACTCTTTGAATGGGTGGAAGAGGGAGGCAGTAAAAGGTGATGATGATGATAAAGGCATCGCACAACATTCGGTGCAAGATGGTCAGTGTCATGCAGTTTAAAGTATAAACCAGAGCACAAGTCACTCTTGTCACCATACTTTTGTGTGTAGTCTAGAATTATGTTTCATGGATTTGGTTGAAACTATTAATGCTACAGTATAACATCATATTTTAGACAATAGTGTGGTTTTTACTGTAGCAGAACAGATTCAGAAAGTCCCCTTACTGTGTTAACACGACCTTTTCTTTCTTCTTTTTTTTCACCGAAGTGAGTCCCATACTGATGACTTGATATCATTCCATTCAAGCAGCCCTAAAATGAGGAGGTGAGGACTGACACTTGTATAGTCATATGTGCACCCACTCACACTGACAGACATGCACACAGACACGTATTCGTAGACAGACAGGTGAGATCAAAAACCTGAGTAGCTGGTGGTTTCCCTCCTCCGGAGACAGACAGATGGCATGCCATTAATTAAGCAGAAACCACAGTGGACTCACCCACCTGAGATTAACCGTCTCCCCGCCGCACTTAAATAGCGACTTCTGCGAGCACACACTTGGGGGCATCACTGAAAGACATTAACCATTTTATCCAGTTACAATGCTCATTAGCCACTTTTCACAATTCGGAAAATAAAGCTGGAAAATATAAAAAAAGGAATGAGGAGAATTCATTAACTGATAACTGAGTGAATTAAATTATTTTGTTAATACAATCCCTCAGTTTCAGTGTGAAATATTAAATGTACCTGAATGCATTCCAAGCTCCAAAGTAAAGATTGTTTTGCTTCCCAAAGGACCATTTTAATATCCCTCCTCAAAATAATGAGCACTTAAACTTTAATGGTAAACCACCAAGTTGTTGGATCATTTGTTACAGCCCATGAGTTGTGAGTGGTAAATTGTTCCATTGTGTTTGGTCCAGTCATTCCCAGTTACACTGGATGTGGAAGTAATACTTTATATCTGGTAAAGCAAAACACCCTTTTGAGAGTTAAAAGCTTAGCTGGTGCCCCAGTTCACTCAGTGATTCATCTTTTATTGTCATAAAGGATAAATTGAAATTCCATTAGGGGTGACTCCACACAACAATTTCTATTTTTCTTGAGAAATATAGGTGTCTCAGACATGACAGTGTAATATGGGCTAAACATACAGCCAATCAATGGTAACCAAGTTAAGGTGATTGATGCATTTTTACTGTTGCTGCAGAAGTTTGGCACAAAGGGTAATGAAATATTCATATTTTCAAAAATGATTTTTTTTGTTGCTTATTTTAGAAAAGTTTTATATATATCTCACACATGACAAACTCACTCTGTAATATACCATATAACACAACAATGCTCTGCTCACTCTGCTCTGATATACACATGTTGTAAAGACCGTGGAAGGAAAATACAAATGTTTTCCCACTCTATATTCTTTCATTTCATCAAAAACACAATCAAATGTTTGTTAGTTAATTTGAAAATTTGGAAGCCTTTCGTCTTTACAACAGTTTATCCACAGTATTAAAAACAATATTGGACAATTGACCATACAAAAACAATCTTGACCACAGCATCAACAAACAACATATTTTTAAAAACAGTAGAGGGAGAGGGTTGTATATGTTTGTGAAACCATAAGGAGGATCCCCCCTATCTGCACTTAAACTGTGAGGTACTTGCTACAGTCCAGCTGAACGTGAATTAACTTCGCTGCGTCAAAACTCCTAATTTAGTTATTTCACAAGAACTCCCAGTTGACTCATTATTTGCCTCATTTCCTCCCTTCACAAAAAATAATTGTCAAGGTCTTGCAGATGTCTGTGTAAACTACTATTGTATCATCATCTAACAAGGACCATATGAAACTCTGCGTGTGATACAGTGGTAGACATTTAATCTGTACATTTTGGTATAGACATGAGTCATATCCTGACTCCAAAAGTCTATTTCCAGTAGTGGGAGTTGCAGTGTTTCTCTCAAGAGGCTGTACTATATGCACCAGGTTGTAAAGCAAAAGTTGAACTAACTTCAGTGTTGACCTGAAAGGAGTTCACCTCCACAACACGCACACGGTGAGTTTGAGGCCTTGGTTTGGAGGCAGAACTAATAGCAGCCACAATTTTACTGGAGGCAGTTATTTTATTTGGGATCTGTGAATGTACAGGACTAGAGTTGAAGTCGTAAGCATGGCAGAAATAATCAGGCAGGGTGAGAATCAATATTGTGATATGTCACATTCTGATATTGTCAGCCGTGTCACGGTTACTGCGGTAGCTTTACATTGCTCTTTATCCTGCACATGCACAATTCACCCCCCGTGTCTTCTCTCAAACCGTCATTGGACACTTCTACCAAGTCTTCATTTTTCAACAAGCTCCTTCGTAAACGCTGCTGCTGCTGCTGCTGCTGTAGCAGCTCATACTCTGTTGACCTTATGTGACCTCAGTCCATTTCCATTTCTTATTTTTTATAGAACACTGATGTTTCAACTCTTCACTTAGTATGATGACGTCTTCTCATTAATAAATGAAAACATAGTAGTATGGATGTAGCCTATATGTCAGCCCTGCGACACGCTGGCAAACTGTTCAATGTCAGCTGGGATAAGTTCCAGTCCCTCCCCCGCATCCATCGCGGTATAGATAATGGATGGATAGAAACTTTTTCGTAATGTTAAGACACATTTTTTAAGTCATTTATTCTTAATTCTGGGTTATATTTGTTGAGTCACTGCTATATTTAGAATGCTGTGACGAGGACTGTTGGCTTGTGTCTTGGCAGTGCGTGCTACAATCTATCAGCTGCCCTGCTGGAGGAGAGCACTGCAGTGAGCCCCCCACCTGCCCGAGAGCTCCCGCTGTAGATTCCCCACAGGCCGAGCCGGTCAACGCCCCCTTGGTTACCTGCAACAGTCTGTCTCCTCGCGTCAGCTCAGAGCTGTGCAGCCCAGCTTGAAGCCTCCCCCCCTGGATTCCCAATAAGAGAGAGGTGTGTGTGTGTGTGTGTGTGTGTGTGTGTGTGTGTGTGTGTGTGTGTGTGTGTGTGTGTGTGTGTGTGTGTGTGTGTGTGTGTGTGTGTGTGTGTGTGTGTGTGTGTGTGTGTGTGTGTGTGTGTGTGTGTGTGTGTGTGTGTGTGTCAGTCAGGTTGGTGAAGGGGCTCCTCTCAGGCAGTAAACAATTCTTCAGGAGGTGCTGAGTCTGGACCATGTCAGGGTGGAGTTGATGTGGGAGCACAATAATGACACGACTGAGCTGTTTTTTGTTATCACAGATGTTTGCATACTGAAAACGTGTATTGCACATCAAGATAATTTATATTGTATTATATTACGAAAAGTAATTTCAATATTCATTTCAAGTAATGAAATGATGAAAAAGTATTTATATGGTATTATTTGGTAAATTCAGTATTAATATAATAAATTCACAAACAACAGCCGAATGTGACGTCTGTTGCTTCTTAAATATCATGTCACAATTATTAATTATGTTAGCCGGCTGTATAACAGTCAATCAATATCTGTTGTTTGCCCTGAAACCCTTGTTTGATGGAGTCATCCTGTCATGTAACACTTACAGGGGCTATATGTTCAACATCAATCCTTATCGCACCAAGAGCTGTCTCACCAATGTTAACTCTAGTTGTGGTTCTCTTGCTTCTATCACTTCTCTACTTCTGTTGCAGTTAGCAACAGCTAGCCAAGGTCTGGTCGGCCTCGTCGCTGCAGTGTCCAGTTTGCCCCGAAGAGGCAGCACGACTCAAGAGGCTGTAAGTTATGTATGCATCACCACCAGCCGCTCCCAGCAAGAAAGTACAGAAAAACTTGTAGCAGCTTTAATGAAACTCTTCAGTATAATGGTAACTCTGTGAATAAAAACAAAGTGGGAAAGAAAGACAGAAACGCAGGAGTGAACCAAGAACAATTAACTTTTAAAAGGAACAGTAATTAGTCGAGCTGAACTGGGCTCTCTGTGGCCTTGATGGGGCCAGTCGCACACATCGATTCTGTCAGAAGATTTTTTTTTTGGCGAGCGCTCCCACAGGCTGCGTGGCTCCGAACGCTGCTGTTCTTGTCATTGCCATCACATGACAAGTGTTCCCTCGCTCCCTGTCCAATTAGAAGCCACTGTGGAACCGAACCGTGAACGATGTCGCAGAACCCGTGACTAGGGTTGGTGGAGGAGAAAAATTTTGCAGAGGAGAACATGTTAAGTTTACAATAATCTGCTCCCAGTGAGTCCAAATCCAACAAGGATCCTACTGGAAGATCTAATGCCTCCTTAATTAACACATACATCAATTTAAATGATATATCCTGTAATTAATTAATCCTGTAATTGACTCAGAAGTGTCTCAGGAAGAACTACGTGGTTTGGCATTAATTACACGGAGTGGAGAGATAATGATCTGATATTCTATATCATTGTTTCAGTTTTTTAGAATTCCCTGTTTCTCACAGGAAAGATAGAGTTAATTAGCATTTTTTGTAGAGTAAATTCCTTAAAACAGTTTTACAAAAGTCTTAGCGACTGGATGAAACAGAAAGAGACCTATTCAAACCCAAATAGATGAGTTACTATTTAATATTTGCCACATTTGTTTGCTTTACCTGTAATTTACAACTACACAGACTAACTCACCTGACTAAAAATGGTTACTTTGGGAATAGAAGTTTATACTGCCAGTAAATATATAGTAAACCAATTGATCACTGTCTCTTCTACCCTGTTATTAATGCCTACATTGTCCTTTGCAGAAATCTTCCTGAGATATAACAGTCAGACATCAGCTTCTTTCTAGGAAATTGTTTGGAACATGTGGGACTGCACTTTTAAAAAACAGCACACCAACTCAAAGGGCAAGAATTCATCAGACATTGCAGGTTGGATCCTGGACAATCCAGCGGTGTGTACAAATCTGTGCACAAATAGAGAAATGTAGCTGTGTGTCAAATCTGGTGGGCAAACTGTTGCGCGGCGTGACCTTTCATGTTAAACCCCCGTCATTCACATTCCAGTGCTAAATGTCACCAAATGTCACATCAAGGCCTCGATATTCCAGCTCGTCAAGTCAGAGATGTGAATTGTGATTAAAAACAAAAAGAGGGCCCGGTATAATGTCGTTGCACGGCTCCACTGCAATCCGTCGCCCTGCTGCAGACAACATTAAGTGCAAAACTGTCACGTTGCTTGAAAACGGTTTGGCCAATTAGGCCCCTGCAATGCTGAGATCTGTGGGGAGATGTTTAAGGAATCAATAGCGAGCTAATTTCATGCAGGGCACTGAGCATGGAGAAAAGCCTGGTGATTATGTTTGGGGAACACTGAGGTAAATAAGAGTGTTTATCCATGTATTTATACATCTCAAAAACCAAATTCCTGGCAAGGAACACAGTGCGTTATACACTCTAATTGAAAGACTTAACAAACAGGCTGTCCGCATCCAAAAGCTTAGCATTAATGCAATGGAATGGGAACAGGGCTGAAGCTTTACTGCAAAACACCATTTTATAGAGACAATTCTCAGGGAAAAAAAGTCGTAAGTTGAGAGTGGGTTCCACGGCCTATTCACAGTCGAGTCAGGTTTGCTTGTGCAGTCTCTCGATGAGACTTGGCCTCAGATGTTTTCACACTCCAAGACCGGTCAGGAATCTCAAGTGGTCATGAAACACATTTTGATTGACAGTGTTTTGTCACTCCATCACTTTGTATCTAAACCTCAAAACAAGGAGGAGAAACATGTCACGGTGGCTGAAAAGAACCTGGGCGTTGAAATGTGGGACGAGGGCATTTAGGGGGAATAATGCTAATCGAGGCTGATGGGAAGAAAAGACTACTTGACGGAGCTTTGATATCATGAAACTTCTTCATGTTAACACATACTGTATACAGTATGTGCCATAATATATATAACTCATACTCAAATCAAGAGTATTTTGCCTCCGTTAGTTAGAGCAGTTGATATTTCAAAGGTGATGGCTTTGTTTCATGTTCTATATGAGCAAACTTTGGGGGTCAAAATAACATTTAATAATATGTAAAAATTCTCCAAAATGCGGCTACCCAAGAATTTCACTGGGCATGTTTTCCCCACTGCATTAAAAGATGTCTGAAAAATCAAGTTTAATAAGTTTTTTATGTTTTCAAAGAAACTAACACAGCCCCACAGAGACCGAATATCTGGTGTCTGAACTGCCAGAGCACAAATTTCCACGTCCTTCATCCGTCAAGGAGCACAAACTTGCAAAGTTGAAAAATAGCTTCATTTCAGGAAATGGCTCGGGAGTTTCATAACTCTACAAGGAGCAGTTGTGAATGTATATGTGAAAGGGATATTGTGTGTCATGTCAAATTTTGTCATTTTGTCCACCGTGTGTATGAAAACAAGACCTCTTTGGGATATTTAGGTTTTTTTTGGATTTACGCTGCAGTATGCATGAGAGGTCACCGATTTCAAATAATTGTTGATGACAATCAAATGATAAAATATACCTAACATCTTTTTGATTAGAAAAGTATAAGCGCTAAAAATATGCTGTGAAAATATCAAAGCGTGCAACCCACAGAGTACTTCATACAGCTAGTATTCCTATTCGCCAGGACTTCTGTAACTTTGTGATGTCAAAAACAATCACCTCCCTCAGCTTTGCCCCCAGCCTGGAACCGGCATGACCCATCGTCCGAGCTTGCAGGATGTGGTTCCTCTGTGTTTACCCGAAATGTGATATATTTTCAATTCATCCAGGAGTTTTATTAAGCTGCTTTCAGACGTACACTGAAGCCTGGACGTTCTCCTGACCGTTGAACTTCTCAACGTGAGTACGTAAATGTCCGCAAATGTTGCTCCTCTTTTCTTTCCTGCAAGGCCCTCTTATAAAAATGTCCAAGTGAGCCCAAACCAGCACATATGAGAATACAGAAGGAAAATATTCTGAGAATTCACAGCAAGCAAGCAGAGAGTTAACAAATACACTTATCCGGACCGTAGTCATATTCACGTCCTGCTGATCTACACAGACGCCACAGAATGAACAGCGAACTCAAAGTCGTGTCTGAATACAACTTTGTGCTTTGTTCAGTCACTCTAACTATCTTTTCAGCTTTTATTCTTTTCAACCCTATTCTTCTACCAAACAGCTATGTCTGTTTCAAGTTCCCCATGATTTATGAAATCCCGTTGTTTCATCAGTTACGCTTGGACTGAACAACAGCTATTACTACGAGTGTGTGTATGCAAACCATGAAATCCACCACCTAGTGTTCGAGTTTTCGGAAAAAGTATAAGCGTGACTGCACCTTGTATAGCATGGATTTTGCAGCTGTAGGTCTAAGAAGGATGTCCTAATTTATTTATGTTGTCCGTCCTCTCTGGTTCTGTGTGTGTGCGTGCGTGCGTGCGTGTACGTTCAGAAATGTCAACCAGGAGGCTGTATGAAAATCACATCTGCCTGTAATTATGAGAAATGGCAGCGTGCTCATCCTGAAGTGAGGCGTCATTACAGGCTCGAGCCTGTGAGACGGAGCGAGGGACGAGAGAATGAGCGGGAAAAGGGGGCAGAGAGATAAAGAGCGAGGTGAGAGATGATTGTAAATGTGCATCCATTATATGAAGAGCTCGGCGTATTTGCTGCTGTGGCTTAGGTGCAGGCCATTATGTGTCCAGCTACTTGGGAAAAAATGTGGATCTAAATACTGCAGTGCTCACCACACATACACACAAAGATATGGTATTGACAGAGCCGCAGATGTCGGGGTCAAAAAGTGATGATGCTTGTAGGTTTGGCGATGAAAGGAGCAGCCACTGTTCCGACACCGCCGTCTGTCTTGAGGGGACCGTTGGCCTGGCGCTCCCTGAAGTCAGGGAAGCCTCTGGGTTTTCATTTCATTCATGTCTGGCTTTGATCTTCTGGGTCAGCTCTCACCCACGATCCACACATCTGAAATATGAATATGATAGACGGTTCGCTTAGCCCCACCCACCTTTAGTCGCTGAACGTTGTGTTTGTCACGCTTTCTCCTTCGAAAATTCGGTGTGATATTTAGAAAAACATAAGTCTGTGCTTTTAGACGGGAGGCAAAAAAGTCGGACCTTTTAATTCTATCAGTTTTGATGAAATGGTAACTGTCGTGTCTGAAGGGACATACTGTTTTTGCCTCTACGACATATATGCTACACTACATTGTCAAGAGTTCTCCCTCCTACTCTGCTCCTATACAGTATGTTACCAAAGTCACTTCCAGCTGTACAACTGAAAGCATCATAGCGTGTTGAAAAGTCTCTTGAGAACTGCGTGACAAAGTTTACATGTAAGAAGGGATGGTGACTGACAGAGATGAGCTTCGCCCTCGGAGCTTGCCACAGCTCTGCACTCTCACTGCTCAAGTTGTATCACAAACTTGTACATTAAACACACGTACTTGATTCGGTTGCCACGAACACCAGCTCCCGCATGAACTGACTGTCCTTCGGCGATTCCCGTACGTTCTGCCGGCGATGCCATAGAAACCGCTTGGGGGCTCCGGGGCTCACAAGATTAATCCGTGTACCTGGGTCGGACCGGCTTGTTAGGCTAATTGCCTGTGGATATTTTATCCTTTCCGCCTGCAGACTTTGAAGAAACTCTCAGCTTCATGCGAAAAGGCTAAGTGTACATCTAATATCAACAGCTATAATGCTGTATTGATTAGGTTTTACTTGCTTACTAACCAGCTCATGTGGAATACATGGAAATAATTAAGTGATATTGTTCTGATATTGAAGTGTAGAGCTGGTTAGTCCTAGTATTATACTGTAAACATGAGAGAAAGGGATGTTCGTGAGTCTGGCTGCAGAGGCTGGAGTGTACATGTCCCTTTTCTAATAAAGACCAGGACATAACCATTCATGTTAGCATGCCTATGAGTATGTAGAGTGCATGCTATGTAAAATCACACGTGGGGTGGGACAGTATCTTAGCGCCTTCGTCTGGTTCTGTGAAACAAGCGAAACTGTCATAATAGAGCTCTTCTCCAAGGTAATGTAGCGGGATTTCTGTTGAAAAGATGTTTCAGATTCTAATATTCAAGGTCATTTTCCACCTGTCAAAGGGAAATTGCTTTTCATATTATTAGCACACCATCACTTTCTGTATTTGGAAAATTTCTTCATAATGGATTAATTATCATTTTTCAAATTGCTCATTATTTTCTTAATACCAAATTCGATTTTTATAACTTGCCATTAACCCGAGTGAATAAATTAAACTTGAGGGAACTGTCGCATCAAAATTAATTTGTCGGATAGGAGAACACTCCAGAGAAAAAACTCCCCCCAAGATATTCCTCCCAAAGTTTTACATCAAATTCCGTGTATCCCAATGCCCTGGTGGGTCTATTTGAATCACAAATAACATCATAAACTTGCAGAGCACCAGGAATCCGGGGAGACACAATGAACCGCGGACCAGGAGCTAAAATCCCAGAGACAACATTTGCATCTCAATGCAAAAAACCCTTACGTAGCAGGTTAGTGCCTCTGTCTATCTCAGCATGCAAAAAACATCAGATGATAACAAATTGCCAGCAAATAATTTGTTGACTAGGGCAATTATGGAGACATATGCTCATAAATACTACACAGTGTGCTACATATGTACACCATTAGAGCGTTCATTTCTTGTCCACAGTCAAGGCTCTGATCAATCTGAAGCAGGAAAACACCAGTTAGACATGTTTCCCTTTTCCAGGACTTGTGTTCATGTTGCTCTGAAGCTGCAGGACTGCAAACAAAAGTAAATATCAAAGCGTCCAAATGTTATACGTTTTTTAAAAGTACCAGCTCATTTA
This sequence comes from Scophthalmus maximus, assembly GCF_022379125.1. Taxonomy (NCBI): domain Eukaryota; kingdom Metazoa; phylum Chordata; class Actinopteri; order Pleuronectiformes; family Scophthalmidae; genus Scophthalmus; species Scophthalmus maximus. The sequence goes on along the minus strand of NC_061522.1, from coordinate 6,781,839 downwards.
CTACACATCAAAATGGGGAATGTCGCATACTGGGACGCGAGTTTTTTGGTCATTTTAAATGTGATAATGTTGTGAAAATAGCAAGATGGTTCTGGGTTCGAATCCCGGTTCAACCAGGGCCTTTCTGTGTGGAGTTTGCACGTTCTCCCCGTGTATGCGTGGGTTCTCTCCGGGTTCTCCGGCTTCTTCCCACAGTCCAGAGACATGCAGAATTGGGTCAGGTTCATTGGAGACTTTAAATTGACCGTAGGTGTGAATGTGAGAGTGAATGGTTGTCCGTCTCTGTATGTGGCCCTGTGATAGGCTGGCGACTTGTCCAGCGTGAACCCCGCCTCTCGCCCAATGTCAGCTGGGATTGGCTCCAGCCCCCTTTCTATACATTATTTAATATTTCTCTACTAATTCATATTTAATTCCAGTCTTGTTTTAAACAAATTTTATTTGACATATCTATTCTGATAATTTTTTTTGTTTATTTTTCTTTTGTAACTTTTAATGTTAAATGTTATTTTTGTGTATTTATAGTCGTCTGTACCAAAAGCTAACAAACAATGAAAAAAATGATCAGCATGTGCAGTGAAACAAATACATTGAGTTTATATTACAAGCCATGTAAAAGGACAGGAAATGTATCCCTATTCTGGCTCCGACCACCTCCCATAAGTCAAAGTCAGTTTTCATTGATTGAGAAGATGCGGTGCCGGATTTGATCATAATTTTGCTCATGGCAACAGTATGTTCTCATAGGAATGAGTGAATGTGTGTGGTAATCATAAATTATTAATATGTATGGAGAGGTATAGCCGACTCCCCCAAAGGAAACTGTGAGCACATGCTGCAGGGGCTTCATTTCAACGCCTGCCACCGCCATTGATTTAGAGTCCAGTGTCAGCAGAAGCCTCATTTAGGAAAGTCATCCGTCTCGCCTGCCTGGACCCGGCGAAAAGGTTATTTAGCCGCCCAGTGCTTAGTAGCAGTAGATAAAGGCTGCAGAAAAGAAATTCTGCCGTTGTGTGTTTGTGTTGACTATTGATTGCTGTGCCTTGTTTGTGCAGAGCTGTTCACCTGGTGCATCTACCTGTCGTGTCAGGAGGGGAGCGGGACACCGGCCCATTGGTTGATCAGACTCAGATGGTAAACACGCTGATGACCCTGCTCGAGCTCATTACCATCTCGTAATCTACACCTGAGCTTCACAATTAATTCAAATGCAAGAAAGGCGCCATTGGCCGCTCAGAGGATTGTGGGTAAGTTATGCAGGAAGTAATACAGAAAATCCGGAGCCACAGCAGGAAGGCATTAATGTGATATAACACAAGGAAGGAATCTATTCTCGTCCTCATTAATAAAGAAGTGTATGCTGGTTGTCATAATAGACTGAGTGCTAATGGATTACATTTTTGAATGTATAATTTCTCCAAAGGCAGAGGAGGATATTCACCCATTTTCATTCAGGAACTGGTTTGTTCCTTTCGCAGCGCTTAGAGTTCACACACTGAGCAGGAAATGGAAACATAAAAATGGGTTTCAGCCAGAATCTGTGCTGCACTTGCTTTTCTTTCCAACATTTAGATGATAAGATTAATACCACTCTCATTTCTGAGTGTTAAACCTATTTAGTGTGTGTGTGCGTGCGTGCGTGCGCAGATTAAAGAAGATAAAATGGCTAAATAAATTAGTCGGGGGGAGGAATATTTTTTTTCCACTCAGTGCAGAGCCAGGCGGTTTCCCCCATGTCTCGTCTTTATGCAAAGTTAAGTTGGACCAATTCCCAACCCAGAGACATGAGATTGATATTAATCATTTCAGGTTTCTGTTTTTAATAGCATGTTTTTGGTTGTTTATCCAAATCAAACAATCAGTCCATTAAATGAGCTGGCAATAATTTTGGCATTCATCCGCGTGCTGTTCAGTGATATTTTCATTTGTTCTGCCGTTCATTGTACAAACACTTGTGTGAAGTGGAGACAGTCGCTGTGGCGCGATCGTTCACTTGCAACTTTAATGCAGAACGGCCTAAGTGTATGAGTTGTTTTGCATGAATGACACAGTTATTGATTATAAGATTGGTTGGACGTCGTCTTCATTACACAGTCTACACCTGCAATGTTTTCAATAGTCTACCTGTTAGTTCAGCTTCCGCTGAGCATTAAGAGGTGAAGGCTGAGCCCCTCGGGAGCTGCTGGGGTCTGTGGTTCAAGCAGCCTGTTGTAATGACCCTCTTTGCTTTGCCCCAACAGCCATAGAATCCAATCAAAGACTAATCCAGCCTCCAACATCCTGTAGGAGCAGGTGTACATTAATCTGTTAGTGAAATTAAGCCTCTTGTTAAAACCCCTGTCGTGTTTATCTTTTAATTAAAACCTGATAGATAGTTCACTTCAGTCATATCACACACACGGTGCACGTGTGCTGCAGTTACAGGAGCCGCGTGTCCTTGTTTAGCAGGAATAACATGTGTGTCCTATTATGGCACAATTCCTGTGAAACACGGATTTAACAGGATTTTCTGATTTGAGAGGCTCTGAGCCAACGTGGACACTGAGTGAGCCGGCACATGCTCAGTGTTTCCACTAGACAGTTTCTTTGTGCTGCATTGTGGTGGACAGATGTGTCAGTGACACAATGGTAACATCCTAGTGAATAATGCGGCTCTCTGAAGACAGGAGAACAAGGCCTCATCTTCGGATCAGTCGCTCACGCGCTTGTCAAATATACGGTAAAAGTTCAAATAGGGTTGAGACACTTGAAATAATTAGTACGACCTGGTGAAACAGCAATAAAGCTGGATTTTTATAGATTTTATATCCATAAATTGAGAAACAAATTGTATATTATCTTATACAGTAATGAGCAATCTGGAAATATTATTGAAATACAGTGATAAAATAGACCTTATGTCTTATAACTTTTTAGATCAATGTTAAGCATCACAGAAGTCAGCAGTTTGGCTTTAAAGGGGCAGTAAGCAAATTTAAACCAAGACATGTTTTGTTAAAAATCTGTGGATATTTCCTCCGTTCCGTTTTTTCGATTTCTTTCCAACGACACTTATTTTGACTTATCACTCTGTGCTGCCACTTTCTAATGAACGTACAGTAGGTGCTCATGGTACAGTTGTGGTTATGTTGGGGACAAAATAGGCCATTACCTGCACACCGCTGACGTCTCCCCCTGCAGACGGTTGCATAACAGCTTAGTTTCTGCGCTCTCCTCCAAAATCCTCTGTTTATACGGAGTTCGTCCTGCGCCTGGCAGGTATTTGTGGTTAATCGTTTGATATTCTGAGCTCATTATGTGATGGGATTTTTCTGTCTTGTGCGACTGAGACATCATTCATTCATTTAACTTTCAACCAGCTGCAACATATATCACAAAAATAAACACATAATGATACTATTTATTTTCCATGATTCATTCTCCCAAGTGCTCCATGTACATGCTACTCTAGTCTAACTGTTTTTTTTAAATTCCAATTGAGACAGTTGATGGCCCAACTCTTGGATTTCAAAATGTTTCTGAAAGAGTGTTGTATGTTTTCATCTTTTAGCATCATTCTTTTTTCTTTCCTTTTTTTTTTTTTTACAGCCATGTTCATCTACAAAAGAGCTAAATCGTACTTCAAACCCAGTAAAAACAAACGTCGCTTTGTATTTACACTCACCGCCGCTTTCATGTCGGAGTCAGCGCGGCGGAGCGACCCTGACTGGCGGCTCTGTGCTGGAGGCGGATGTGGTTTGTGGTGGACGAGACTGTGACTTCCACCGATGGTTCATGGGATAATATGTTTATTGTGGCGCAAACTGGCAGTTATGAGGTTAGGAAAGGAGAGAAAGGAGGATGTGACTGGTGGAAGTTCACAATGTTGGCACTCATTTTCAGATCTGAAAGTCAAATGATTGTTGGACCAAAGGCAAACTAATGACAAGATAGAAAATCACTGCGAGTGAGAGGGCGACAAACTGACGAGAACCCAAGTCGAGCCGAGACTCATTAGTTCGTGTGGGACCAGTGTTCTTCAAACCTATGAATGTTTTATATTTCCAGAACTTGTTCAGAAGGAGAAAAGTGTCATTTGAACAGCTGTAATTAAGGGTTTGTAATAAAGTAGTTACAGAGGAAGTTGGAGAAACTCAACTTCGACAAAGAATTGGTAGCACAACTCCGACGACATTAGATGGTCGACAATTTACAGTGGATCTGGAAATAGTTCACAATTAAAGTACCGAGGGAATAAATGAATTGGGCATGAAATTGTTCTGCAGTATATCAAAAGAATCACTTTGAACCAGTAAGAGAGCCTTGGGAGCCTTTAAAAGAAAAGATATACTCAAAGATATGAAGTGGTGGCGTTTCTCATTTCTGCCGCTACAGAGAGGAAGGACAAAACGAGCGAGGGAGGAGGAATAAGAAACAAAGAAGGGAATCGGGGAGAAAACACACATCTGCGTCTGAGAAAAGAGGAGGAGGAGGGAGCTGATAGGACAGACGCTTTGCTCATTAAAAGATGGATGTAGATCTGTATTAGACACGGCTGCCTTTTATGATTCGTAGAGCAGAATATTCTTACCTGTTGTTGTGTTGCTCCGTCTCTCTGATGGCAAATATAGAAGAATAAATAGTCAACAATATAAAAACCAAAGTGATGATGATGGTGAAAGATGAATACACTAAGTTAGAATATATAGTCAATGAACTGTGGATGTCTCTACAAAATCCAGTGGGGAATTCATCCAGTAGATGTTCTGCGATATTTCAGTGAAAACTGGAGGAAAAGACATGCAAATGTTTTCTCTAGGGAACTTTAATATCTGTCGAAAATCTCTTGGCGGTGTGTTAACTTGATATTTCACACCTCATGGTGGTGCTAAAACAAAAAAATCACCAAAGATGAATCCTCAGGGGACAATGCATGTTAAAAATATTTGTATTTATTGTGCAGTGGCTGGATTATGTTTCGTCCCGCTGGTTGAGGATTTTGAAAATACCTTCAGAAGCGCTTGTATGCTGTCAAATTACAGCGGGAAAAAACTCTTCGCTCTTCGCTGTGTAACTGTGATACTAGAGAAATTGCATATCTTGGACCATCTGCTGCGACGACGCAGAAACACTTTCTCCTCCTGCCACAATAGCACGCAGATGAAGGACGCGTGCGTGCGTGCGTGCGTGCGTGCGTGCGTGCGTGCGTGCGTGCGTGCGTGCGTGTGTGTGTGTGTGTGTGCAGATATTACAGACTTGATGAAATTAGCGATGCTGGACCTCACACCCGGGCCACGTGGCCGTCGTTGCTCTGGTGGAAGTGGGCCCCGGTCAACAGATGGCTCAGGCAGCGGTTCGGACAGATTCATTTGTTCCCCTAAACAAAGTTGTCACCATCAACTGCCGCGCTCTTGACACGAGACCCCCATTAGTGGAGTGTAGTGGTCTGAGCGGGAGACGGGACGTGAACCGACGCAGCGAAACGGGCAAAAAGGAAAAGATCCATCTGTTCTCCCCCCTCATCCATCCGTCCTCTCATCTGTCCACCCCGCTCTCCGTTATTTATGAGACATTAGCTCCGTATGTAATTAATCGGTGCTGTTAATATTGAATGCATCAAGTTAATGATTTTGAATCAAGGAGATGTTTTGGTGCTGTTGATTGGGCCTGCAGGGCACATATCTGCAGTGGTTGGTGTAAACTGTCGAGCCCTCTTTTGTCTCCGTGTAATGAGCTGAGTCACGGTCCGCGCTGCCATGTACAGTGTACAGGAGGTAACGCAGCGCGCGGGTCTGTTTGATCCGTCTGCAACAGTTTCTACGTGTGTGTGTGTTTGTGTTTGAAATGGCAGATGAAATGAATACGAAGATGAGGACAAAGGAGATAATCTGCTGTCGTACATCTTCAAAACAAGCGGAACAAGCCATTCATTTCGTCAGCATGTGAGAGGCCCTGTGATGTCTCACTGTACTCACTGTAGTGTTCCGTACTTTTTCTTTTTTCTCTTGCACCGCGCTCAGCGGGAACGCTGTGACCTTTAGCGACAGACGACCAAATAAAAAGCCTGCGCACAAACACCATAATGACTGTATATTTTTTCGTCTCCTTCTTATCATCTCCAGGGATGAATTCTCATTCGTACGTCACACATCAGAGACTGTTATCAAACACAACCTTTTAAAGTCTCGCGCTACGAGCACGTGTGTATATATGAAAACAAAAGAAAGACGAGGATGGGCTTCTGTCGTGAGCAGCGGTGAAGTGTCTGTTTGGATCGGATTACATGAGATGAAGAATTTCGCATCTGCAGGCCTGTTTAATTGGGAGTGAAGCGCTGCTCTGTTTTCCGAGGGCTCAACACAGGAGCTGGATCATAGAATGAGCTGTGGGCTTTTCATCTGTGCCTCTGAGCTGTAGCTCTGTGCTCGCCTGCCTCCTCTTTTTTTTTTCTTCTTCTTCCTCCTCCTCCTCCTGTGCAGCAGCGGTATAGTTGTAGCGGCCTATATGTGGACAGTTGGTGCATATCAATCAGGACGAGCGATGCCGTCGACCACGTCCTGATTCCTCTCGCTCTCGCCGATACATGCAGATGCAACTCCGGGCCAAAGAGACAGACAGAGAGAGGAGAGGCGGCTGGTTGTTGAGTACTGTAATTTTGAGATGATAATAGCGCTGTCAGCATGTGTGGGAGTAAGTATTAGGGTGAGCTGGTGCAAGAAGGCACCGTCTTGTTGGTAAATGATGGCTCTTGCATGGCAGCGTGGTTGCGGCCGGGGACGGTCAGTCAGCAGTTTCCAGAATGTTCTGTGGTGTTGGTCTGTGGAAGTGGATGCCTCGACTGTACCACCACACCCTCGTGTGTCTCTGCAGGACATTTCGGGGGGGAAAGGAAAAAAGTTGAAGGGCATCAATGTTTAACCCGGAGCGAGTGAGAGTGCGTTTCTCCGAGCTTGAATGTTTGATCCTTGAGTTGTGCACCGAAGCCTCTCAAGTGAGAGCCGACCTCCGTGTTTTTCTTCCCGGGAGGGGACGAGAGCCGCCGATTTTAAAGTGGCGGTGCCGACGTCACACGCGAGGGAGAGTCGGTGACTCAGCCGTGTTGCCAGCATGCTGGCGACTGTTTATGTCCTGAGTGGCGGCCGTGGTGGGAAACCTCTCCCACCGCTTTTGTGTCTACGTGCGTCATCCGGCGCACTGCATCATTTACGCTGCACCTCAAATGAGAGCCTTCTCGGGCTAAATAAAGGCGGCCCGGCTCTTACGCCACCGAGGGCCAAGTGTGCAATAACAGTATGCCAAGTGAGAAGGAGAGACACGACTTGTTCACGTTGCTCTGAAAATATCGCCGCGGCGTCACGCTGACAGGCGGCGGGCGTGGCCTCACTCGGAGGTAGGGGGTGATTTCACTGAGCCTCTCGCCGTTTCTCGGGAACAACCCTGTTTCCTCTCTCAGCAGTTTCTGCACCGGTTCATTCCGTCCAGAACTTTATACAAAGACCAGAGTTCAGTTGAAGATTTTTTGAGGTGAACTGGCCACTTTGGTCTTTGCTTCACAAATCCTAACAAATCCTCACGGAAAGCCTAAATCCCCGGGCGACAGATGTGTCCGCAGGATGTGGTTTTAATGTGTTATGATGGTGATGAACATGATGGTATGAACATGAGGGCACATCGTGGCATCGGGCTTCCGGACAGATCGTCGCACAAGCCTGTTCTTGTCAAACTTTCCTTAGTTTCATCTTCGTCTTTTCACTTGGCTATTTCGTCTAACGTGTTACATTTAACTCCGGCGGTTGACGCCACTTGTTGAACAGGGATTACTCCCGAGCCGTTTACGCGCTGCTGCTCTGCAATGCAAAATCAAGTAGCAGACGATGTCTGTGTTGTGATTTCGTCTACATTCACTTTTATACCGATCACCCAGAGAGAAAGTTCTGAGAGAGTCCTAGTGGTCGTGCACGTCTTCTACGGACAGAAGCTACAAAGTTGCCAGAGCAGCAGAAGTCAACTTAGTGACAAAAGGCAAAAAGTCGGCAGCACAGCCTGTTAACATCCCGCTGATGATAAAATAGAAACTGTTCTCACCAGTTCACGTTGAAAGAACGACCAATGGGGAACGTCCAACAGTCGAACGCCCGAAAACCTACAAGTACTTGTGGTGTATTTTTGTCATCATATGTAATGATAGCAGTTGATAAGGTCCACACCATTTGTACTTTGGATGGTTACGTTAGGGGCCTCTTGGTAACCTTTTGACCTTTAGTTTGAAACCCCCTCTAATCTTCTTTTTGCCTCGCATGACCAGATGTTGCATAAGACCTTCTGAAGTCCTATAAAAGTCTATGTTTTACGAAGTGTGGACAGAGTCGTCCCTTTGGCTGGATGCTGTCCAAGCTCTGCAGGGCTTGTGTTGATGCTGGTCTTTTTGTAATAAACCTTTATGTACAATCAAGACGGTGTCGGCGGACTTCTCTTCAATACATCTTCACATCATCGCGTCTTAGTGTACAACATACTTCTTCAAAGTCTCTGTCGCGCTCGCCGTCTTTTGGACAGTCCCTCCTCCCCGTGCTGCTCAAGAAGAAACACATCCTCAACCCACCACTTCCCCGTGACTTTCAACTGTCACATGCACGGAAAAAACGCTTTAATCTCTTCCTCTTGTTCTACTTTCGTTTATCTTCCACTTGGTTTGCAGCGTTTTTCCTGCATAACCTCGCCCGCGCTTGAATCGGAGCAATTACTCGCCTGTCCCGCTGTAATAACAGTGGTCACGACGGAAGACGAACCCTCCCCCCCCCCCCGCCCGCCTGCCCCTCAGTCACAGGATCAAGGACGGCTGGAGAGGATGCGAGCGGCGCTGACAACACCACACACACAACGACTAAACCGACAGCGCTGCGCTGACACCGCCTGTCGCTGCCTCACAAGGAGAACCCAGCTCCCAGAGAACTTCAGCGGGTCCGGGGAAACTCTGTACACCTAAATAAAAAAAATGTTAAAAAAGGAAACCTTGATGACCTCTCAACTCGTGGAATAGGCTGCTGTCACCTGGTTGGTAATTACCTGCCAGTCGGCAGTGGACGGACCTGCAGAAGGGAAAGGGGGTGGCAGTCGAGGGTCTAGTCACAGGGACAGAGAAAAATATGAGGAAGAGATCGAGGGTGAGGTGCAGGGGGGGGGGGGGGGGGGGGGGGGGGGGGGCAGAAGTCTGAGACAGAGCGGCTCATAATGAGGCCTGTGACACAGACACAGCTGTCAGAGCAGCAGAGGGAGACGGAGACGGTGGGGCGGGAAGCACGCGCCCTCGCTCTCCGTCCACGGATGCCAATTTGACGGCTTCTGTTGAGGGACATAGGCTCCGATACTGTACGCTCCTGTACAAGACCGGCTGCGAGGGCTGCGGCAGCGTCCGCCGCCGTTGAGCAGATGATCACAGTAGAAGGGAAGAGAAGAGTAGAGGGAATACAGAAACCAGAACTGAAAACTGGGCTGTGTCTTGAAACAAAGACTTTGAGGACATATGAGGGAATAATATGAATGGCTAATCGATTAGATTGCGTTGTCTTTTAACTGTGTTGTGAGAAAAGACGTTCCAGCTCCATATTGTCTCCGTCTGTTGGATTCATAATTCACGTCCGACCATCAATATTGCATCGACTTCTGCAGTACCAGGTTTTTCGCCCTCGCTCCACTTTTGACTGGCCGGTGCAGTTGGTAGCTGCACGATGTTGCTTTTCTGACTATTCGTTCTTAAATCCTGTAATATTTTAGCACCACAATCTGTTGCTGATCTCTTGATTTCCTTGGATCCCGACTCACCTCAAAACCAAGTGTCGGAAGTGTCAAAGTCCTAATCGTCTTCCGTCCTACATTACGTTTTGTTCTATCGACCCACTTTTATACTCAAAATCTTGCTTTCCCTTTGTCTGTTTTTGGTTTTATTCTTGAATCCGAATCAGTTTTGTTTTAGTTTTTTTTTGATGCATTGATTTTGATTCTGTCCTCTTATTTTGGCAGGAAAGAGCAGCTTCCTGTTTGCGGTCTGGAGGGGTCGGCCGACGGGGAGCAGGTGGACAGACTGAGGATCGGTGACCTGTGGATACACCTGCTGCAGCTGCCGGCGAGACGGACCGCAAGGTTCCGCGGCACCACCCAGATGAATCTGAGCCCAGAAGAGCAGACGTGGGACGAAAGGAAACAGGGGCCACTGGACCAGGAGGGCTGGAGGCACCAGAGTTCATTCATTTTATTTCTGTGCTGATAATGAATAATTTCACACCAGTGTTACCATAGCCCCGAGGCAATAACACTCTGGAGAGAATCACCATCAGTGGGGTTCATTTCACCTCCCGGTTAATCCCTCATGCCGTCAGAATCCTCCACGCTCTGTGGCCCCTATTGTAATCAAATAACACGTGAAAACAAGTGTCAGTAATGTTTCTGGATTTCATCACATCTCCACCAGCGTTGTAAGTGGCCATGTTTAATTGATAGCTTTCTCTGGATGATGTAGAGGGCAGCGCTCGCTATCGCTCTGGACAACGGCAGGCTACTTGAAATGATGAAAAACCCGCTAATTGTCACTTCCTTTGTTTAAAGTTCACGATTCCTCGTGAAAAACGACGCTTCATTCGGGCCCCAGTCGGGCTGTTCACATCTTCTCACTCCGTCAACTGCCGTCTCTCCATCCACTGCTCTTTATCGCCTATCTCATTATGACCGCTGTTCCTCCTTCCTTGTTCTGCTCGGCTTGCCGGCTGACAAGCTGAGCATAATGGAGATGGGTTGGAAAAGGCTGCGAGTGTTCGGCCCCCGAGCACAGCGATAGGAGGGGGAAAAAAAACTGACTAGCTGTGAGAATTATGGTAAGAGATTCATTTGGACTTATGATAGTTTGAATTTGCTGCTTCCGCTCGCTCTTCTCCTTTTCCTTTTTTTCCCCCCATCCTCTCCAGCCGGATGCCGACAGAATAGAACAGGAGATGAGTTGTTCTGGAAAACAGATACTCAGTGTTATTGGAAAAAAGTGCAAGGAAACATCATGAATCAATTCCGCCTTTGTTATGGATCAGTCTGTTTTTGTCTCACTGCGACGAAAGTCCAGTGAACTAATGGACAAAATGATACTGCAACATCTGTACACCTCGTATATGTAAAGGATTGTGCACACAGAAGAGGAGATTGTGAGTACTGACCAGTGGGACAGACTCACTCGCAGCCCGGTCTCAAGATTGACTGCTGACTCTCATTAGCCCTTAAAACATTTTTGCAGACTTATTATATTAAGTCTTCGCCTCCTTTGTCCCAGAAAATATGTTCTCAGCATTTCTGCGCACGCACGCACGCACGCACGCACGCACGCACGCACTCTCCATCTCCTCCTTTCTCCTCCTGTTTTTCTTTCCTTTTTTCCCCTCTTGCTCTCCCTCCCTCAGCGCTCAAGGCTGCTCATTTTTCAACAAGCAATAGTTTTGCCGTGTCTGGATCTTGCATCTCTCTCTCTCTCTCTCTATCTCTCTCTCTCTCACACACACACACACACACACACACACACACACGAGAAAGAAAAAACTAAACGCGTGCTGTATTTGCAGAGTGTTTGCATTACAGATCTACAGAGGAAAAAAAACAGAAGTGCTGGATACCTGGAGGTTATCATCGGGAAATGAATTTGAGGCGATACGGGCCAGTGGCGATTGATTGTCTGCCTCCAGTGTCGTTTGGATGCCCACAGGAAGGCAGCGTTCAACGGAAGCATACATGCAAAACGTCTAGATATACACATATATCTTGGAGTCTTAGCTTTAACATACAGCCCATGTACATATATGTGCTTCAAAGCTAAGGCTGACAGATGGGATGGAGGAGGAATACTAAGAGCGCGTCCCTGCGAGCTGATCCTCCTCATTACATCAGGGATTGTAGAATTCATGCTTCAAATAAGCACGGCTAGGAAAGGTGCGAACTCTGGTAGTCTCCGTTTTCACCCGGCTAATTCATAATTTAACAGATATGTTTGGCTCCGCGCCCCGCTCCACTTTTGTAGGAATATTTTCTAAGGAATAGATTGCTCATTACAAGTGTCCACAGCTCTGGAAATAAGCGCCGGATTAACGCTACGAGCTTCGTTTATGGATCTTTGATTAATGGCGCTCCTCCCTCGCCGTCTGCTCCCTGATGCAATATGTATGCATTGTTTTTCCTCCATTTCCTCTGTGACGCAAGTAATTACACACGCCGCAAAAATGAAAAATACAAACTGCATCAAATTTGCATTATATTAGGGTTTAATGTCACTTCATTCTGCGGATCGTTTGTGTGAAAATTCAAACGGCCCCCTCTTCGCTTTGTTCCGTGACACGAGGCCCGACAAGCAACCGGAGTCGAGCTTTGGTGCGTTAGCTCAGCTCGACTGAACCTCATTATGACTTTTCAATTAGAGGGATGAGTGAAGTCTGGGACGTCTGCAACTCTCCAGCCAATCAGGGCCTTCTTAATCATTCCCTTTGGTTCAAGGGGAGACGATGAATGTGAGCGGGTGATGAACGGCCCTGTGAACTGCGGAGCCAACTGGGTTGGAGCCGGGGAGGTTTATGTTTCTGATCAAGGAAAATTGTCCTGGTTCGGAATAAAAGAATAAAAGATTGAACATTTACACCCACATACAAACTCTTTCTCAATGCACATAATATCCTGCTAGAACTGGCCTCCAGCCTCCGTTTCCTCTAATGTACAGAACATCACCATTTCTAGGTCGGAAGGGTGTTGGACCTGCATCCAGCAGCTTATTTAAATCCATATTCTTTCATATTTAAATATTTAAGGAGGTTTATTTGGCGTTTATCTCTTCTTTTAATGTGAGTTTTTATACATTATTTACCCTCCTTTGAACCCGAGTCCCCAATCCGAAGCTTCTAAACCTGCACCTGCCAAGTTCGGTCTCTGACGAGAGATTAAAGTGGGGTTCGTCTGCGCTGTGAGAAACCAGGGCACGGTTCTATTCCCTCTCTGATACAGTATGTTTAGTGTTGTCAACACATCTCATCTATTGGCACATTGTCTCATCCCACTCGCTGGCTGGCTGGCTGACTGACATGCTGCTGCGCTGTTTCCTGTCTCTTCGCTGGGAGCGGCCCACACACGGGGGGAAAATCCGCCGTGTTTCTGAGCCCAATGTTCTGCCGTCAGATGATGCGGGTGCTTTTCTTTCTTCCTCTCACGCGCACCGCCTTCCATCGCCTGCTCCGCGCCATCCCCCCTCGCCTGAAAGACTCGTCCTCGGGTGCAGTCGGCGTAACAGCCCCGGCTCAGACGACACAAGCCCGCCAAGCGTCTGCCGCAGATTCCTCCAATCCCTCTTCACGGTCGTTTCATTCTCCCAAGGCCCTGGCAGTCGGCAGCCGCGCCGCAACCGTCCGGCGAGTCGCCTCTGAACGGGCCCAGGGCATCTTCATTGAGTCGAACAAACGATCGCTGGGGAGGCCCTGATGCAGGCTTTATGAAGAAGTCCTCCCCGAGAGAAAAGGGCCTATTTCTGTATAACGCCTGATATGCATGCGTTCCTGTGGTAAACCTGCCTCTTCTCTTCCAGCATCTCTCTCTCTCTCTCTCAGTCTTCTCTCATTCTCACATTAATCTTCACATGTGATATTTTGGAGCTTTGATCAGTTCCGTGTGGTGCACATCATCATGCAACTTGTTTCTCGCTGCCGGGAGCTACCGTGCGTGTCATCGATCAAAGGGCCGACCGGGGCGTTGCAACATGCCCACGTGCGGCCGCAGATTTCACAATTGCGAAATCGCAAACGACGTCTGGGGGGCTTCAGAAGGTCGGATGGTGCCGTCTGCAGTGTTTGTGACTGGACTCGAGCACGCAGCTTTGAGGGAATCTGAATCCAGAACCTTTATGTGCTGCTCCATCACCCCGCTCTCTGCTCTCACACATTATGCCTCCCCGTGTTTGCTTGTCTCTCTCTCTCTTCTCGTTCGCCACCTTTGAAGTCGGCTTTTCTCGACAGACTGAGTTCTCCTACACTTGTCATCAAGTGCAGCGCCCCCCCCCCCCCCCCCGTGTCTCATCTCACCCCGAGGGGGGGATTCTAAGCCTCACCCAGAGACTGGCTGATCAACTCCCCCGGGGCGGGGGGGCGGGGGGGGGAGCCCTGTAGTATCACTGCGGAGGAATGAAAGCAGCAGCGTCTTCTTCATTAGTGTCTAATTACATTTTCTGTTTATAGACGGAGACTGCTCCTTTGATGTAAGTGTAATTAATTTAAAATGTATTAAGAAACGAGAGAAAATACCACATTCCTACAGTAGCTGTGGCAAAGGATTAGCAGGAGCACTGGAGCTATTATGGTCCTGATTATCTGCTTCCCCTAAAAGAATATTTTAGTAAATAAGGTGATTATAGAAAAGAAGAACAAAGAGAATCAATTCTGATGACACAATGTTTTCGGGGTTGAATCACATGTCGTAGAAGGTTCACAACACATCCGACAGATGATGGAGAGAGCGATGTCGCAGGGCCCGTAGATGCAGCGGCCTCAGGTCACGAAAGGGCCGGGGTCATTTATCGTCCCTGATGCTCTTCTCTCATCCTCGGTCCTCGGGTGAAGTTGGCCTCAGGCATGAGATCAGTGTCGTCAGAACAAGCGGTTCGAATTGAGCGTGATTCTTCATTCGCGACCTTGAGAAACAAGCTTCGCTCGCTGCCTGCAGGGCCCCATGACTGCATCTCACGTTGTCAATCGGCGGATTCACGCGGCTGCGGCATGACATTTCAGTCACGTGACCACAGATGCTTCTCCGGGGGTCCGACTACAGTCTCCATGACGTAGCACCAGACTTCACGTTTGACCACGTCACAAATCAGAAGTGTGATCTGAACTCCCACACTTTGTATTGTGACATGAAAACTGAGATGGAGAGGAAAATTCAATCCTTGCCATCGTCTGCAGACTACATAATATACTACTCATATATACAACAGCATGTACCCACATCTCACTTACCAATTCATCAATGTTGACTTCGTGCCATAGTGAGCATTAGACGAGGCTAGGCCAGTCCTCATGTTCATGCTTTCCATCTCGGATTCAGATTGTTTTTTATCGATGCTTTTGAATTTAGGAAGGCGACATTTCCAACTACTTTAGCCATCGCATGTTGAATACTCTGACATTCGTCTCCAGTTGCTGCTCCTGGTACATGAAGCCTTTAATGGTCTGGCTCCAGATTTCATAAGTCACTAGACAGATGTCTCCTTCACATTCCCACAGCTCCTTCCAAATCTGGCGATGGAGGAATCCGTGCCCGTGCACCTAAAGCCCAGAACAGACTGTCTGCTCATTTAAGGTTCGCATGAGACACAATCTTCATCTACTTTCTCTTTGTGTGTGTGTGTGTTTGTATGTTTTATCAACTTGTGGAATCCACGTTCAATTGCGTTCGTGCTCTTCGGATTAATTCAAACGTGTTCAAAACCAATCCAACGCGGCCGCGGCCTCTAACAAGATAATAATCTAAAGTGTTACACTCCAACACTCGACGGGAGCCATTTGCAGACTTGTGTAGGTCCCAGGTTGGACGGGAGCGTTTCCTCCTCAGGAAAAGTGGGATCACGATGAAAGATCGCGCAACAACACGCCAGTCTTGGGAATTGCTGCTTCGCAATATTTTGCAGATGGTGAGTATAATTAGTGTCCTGGTGTTAAAGGCCCTTCCAGTAATTGCTGTATTACATCCTCCGTGTCTCTGGGTAGTATTTAACCCAGATAAAGTACAGCATTCTTTCAATTATTTCACTTACACACTTGAATGATTTTTTTTTTTTCGATTTCTGCTCCATCTATGGTGGAATTGAAACTCCACCATTTGCTGCCCTTCATTTTAGGGATAATTCCGGTTGCTGCGACTTGTGTCTTATTGACCATTATGCCTTTCAGCAATAACAACACTGTGCCAGTGCAAGAGAGGCCAAACACTGAGACTGGGACTAATGCTTGGACTGGAACGACAAAAAGAGGTGCTGCGACTCGACTGCTACCAGGAGAAAGGCAGAACAATAAACTAGTTTGCAGAAGGTCAGTTACCATCCTGATGCCTGTTGGACGCTTGAACTTATTAGTGAAGGTGTCCGTTCTCTACCATCTGTGTGTGTGTGTGAGGTTGGAACGTACAAGGTGCTTAACCTCTGCCGCAAAAATGATATTTTTTGCCACAGTTCGATGCTGGTTTGACCACGGGAGATGGAGACGTGTTCCTGTTGACAACACTCACCGAGTCAGAATATAAATACGGGATTTGAACAAACAGCAAAATCAAAACCCAGACTGTCCGTTGTAAACAAAAGCGTTTGCAGAGCCGACTCTTGGTTCAATGTTGACCTGCCGTGTTCTCTGTAGTTGCCCACTGTTTTCGAATGCGCCGGGAGATCGTAAGCAACATTTCAGAGGTGCGCCCTGTGGACTTAACCTACAAGAAGTAGTTTAGATGATCTGGCCGAAATTCTCAACTTGTTTGTTCCTCACCTGGCTGGCTTTGTCTTCCCGGATCCCAGTTACTTTTGTCATGACAACCAGGCTCCGAGGGGACGTCAGGGCAACTGGCCAAACAAAGGTCAGCTATTGGCTGTTGGATTGTTGAAGGGAACACTCTCACCTGCTTGGTCCAGCTCCGTTTGAACCTCGCTTCACGGCAGTCGGCTGCGGCCCGGCTCCTCCGGTGGGCCTCGTGGTCCTTCTTGGTCAGTTCAACCTGTGAGGAAGCTTCAGTTCAGTCCAGAGCTAGCCCGTACAATCACGACACAGGAGGTTATAAACACACACACACACACACACACACACACACACGGGGGCACACAACTGCCTACTAAACAAGACAAATGAGCAGGCGCAACTGCATTTCTCACATCAGTTGAATTGTCATTTCTGCTCCATATCCATGCGAACATAACAAATCTGTCCCGGAAACGTTCTCACACTCCTCCGTCCTCTGTTGCAGAAAATTGACCACATCATTAGCGCTCGAGGACAAAACGCCGCGGGTGAACCTGCTTACTCGTGTCCTCTGCAGACGAACGAGCGCACACGCCGTCACACGCCCTGTGCTCCTCAGTTACCCGGGCGAGACAGGTGGTGCTGGATAGTCGGCGCGTGTGTGCTGGCATCGTCCTCCTCCTCCTCCGCCGCCGCCATGCTGTACTTTTCGCCGCCTACGCACACGAGTGTTGCAGATGGGCTCTGGTGTGGCGCGAAGCTGAAAGCGCCTTCACAGTCCACGGGAGGAAAACACACTGACTGACCTCAGGTCACGTTTACAAGTTTATATTTTTGTCCTATTGCTGAATCAGTTTAGTCAGTAATTTGGTTGGTTAATAGAAAATCAACAGGACTATTATCAATTATTTATGTGTCTGGTTGCAGCTTCTCAGGCGCGAGGATTCATGGCTTCCTTTTGTTTTACGCCACCAGATAAACTATCTTGTTGAGTGTTGGCGCAATAAAACAAGCGAGCACTTTAAACTTTGGGCAACAGGAAAGGAGATTTCTTCCTCCATTTTTTAAAACTATAAATGTGTAATAATAAGCATCAGTCGCAGGCGCACACTGTCCCAGAGCATCGTTGTAAAGTGAATAGGTTCGTTACCTTGAACTTGAGTTCATTTGGACCATGACAAAGAGAGATGTGTGTGCACGTCACATGGGGACAGTGTTGTTCCCCGCAACAAAGTCTTTAATGACGCTGACAAAGTCGGCCAGGGTGTTCTGGTTTGCAAATGTGGGTCACTGCATGAATGACACGAATCCCGGCGAGAGAGTTCTGACACCGTCAGAATTTGTGAATGCGTATTTGTCAGTGGATGCGTGTCACCGTGCGATCGGGATAACGTTTGATATTGGGATAGACCAATAGTTTCAAACCCAGATCTTTACTATGTGGTCAACAGTGGTGGAGAAAGACACGTGACAGAGGTCCCCAGCTGGACTTGAGCTGGGAGTCATGCGGGTCACGTCTGGCGCTGTAAACCCTCAAGGGGTCGTCTTGAATACGATCAATGTGAAAGAGCCTTTAGTCAACAAGCCTGATACTGTAATGCTACTGTATTTCTACATATAACTCATGTTGCTTTGACATCTCGTGTGATTATCATGTGACCTGATGTGACATTGACGTCCCTCAGGCTGTGATGGAAAAATACTCAGGGCCTCCTACTTGAGTTAAAGAAGAAAAAGCTTCATGTAGATTACTGTTAAAAGTAAAGGTAAATGGAACTTGAGGGAAATGTCCTTTAAGTATCAGGGCTACAAGTAAAAGTATTTATTGTGCTGAATAGCACCTAGAGAGAATTCAGTATATTATAGGCGGTTACTACTACTGAAGCGTTACAATGTTAATACGTCCTGCTGAGTGAAGCTCATTTGAACGATTATAACCCTAAACACCGGTCTGTATACTGTAGGTTTGCACCAACTGTGCTTGACTGACACGTCATCATTGTTAATCGTCACAAGTTAAAATCATGTTTGTCAAAGTTAAATCAAGTAAACTGGTTTAAAATCACGGGTGAATTTCTCTAATTGATTTAAAAACGTGTTTGCAGATGAAGTCAGGCCGATGATCTGCAATAACGCATCATGTTATTACCCTGTATGTTTCTCACTTGTCTTGTGCGTGTGTTAGTTCGATTAAACAGAAAATGAATCCGAAACTGTAGAGAAAAGTAAGAAAAGTGGGGGAAACGGCTGCAACGCTCACAGAAACTCAGCGGGTGGAACAACTGAGCTCGGAGCGTTTTCCTCTTTTTGAGTCTCTTGCATTGACCTTGAGCTGCTGAGACGCTCAGGGAAGCGGCAGCAACACTTGAAACCCTCGACCCTGAGCCCAACCTCGTCCTTGAGAGATGTGTTTTAATGTCTGAAGAGGTTCTTGTGAATCGGAGTCACTTGACGCAACAAGGTGCGTGTTCTCCTCCGCAGCATTTGAGATTGCACTCGTGAAGCCTCTTGACCTTGACCCCTCGGTCTCCAGCAGCCGCAGAGCAATCTGCCATCTTCGAAATGTTGAAACGCTCGTGAACATTTAATTCGTCAATCTCATTAACTATCAGACGTATCAGACAATAAGTTGTGTAGTTGTCGGGCGATTCACAGGTCTGAGGCGGCTCTGTTGAAATAATCAAAGACATCAGGATGAATGTCAAATGTGTCGATACCGATCCATCTGACTTCAGCGATGTGAATCACTGACCCCTGAGGTTCTGGATACCGGAGCAGTTGCAGTCGGGCATGGATCCCATCAGAGCAATCACAGAGCCCGGGCTGATGCCATCGGCCTCACCTGGGTGTTATTAACCGTGCCTGATTTAAAAGAGAGAGAGAGAGAGAAGAATGAATGAATGTTTCTGCTCCTGGCTCCCTCGTACAGGATTATTGTGCTGGAGAACGGTCTGACACATCTCATTATGAAACACAAGATGTGATTCGGTTTCGCCGCTGAGCTGTGATCAAATGCAGGAATCCATTCAGTTTTGCCAATTTTGCCTTTGACGACCCCGGCATTTCAATAGGGGGGGGGGGTTCAAGAACTGCAGGGGAGGGGAGGGTTGTTTTTTTTCCGGGTGCAGGATGAGTGCAGACGAGGAAAAGGTCGGACTTGTCAATTTTGCACTTTGAGCCACATGGGAGGAGCCGCGTGAACCTGCTGACCTCACGGCCTCGAGTGTATCTGCTTATCCAGAGGCGCTGAGTGAAGATTAATGGCCGACATCAACATCAGGACCCTGAAGGAAAACAGAAGCAGTTTACGTCAACCTGTGTGTGTACGTGTGCGTGTGTGTGTATGTGTGTGTGTGTGTGTGTGTGTGTGTGTGTGTGTGTGTGTGTGTGTGTGTGTGTGCGCGCGTGCGTGCGTGGCTGCACACCGATCAATGGTGAGCTCCCGTACTGTAACTCCATCCAACGTCATCCATTGACACCAGGTTATGGAGATTAAGTGGAGCTTTATCAGTTCTCCGGCTACAACAAAGGTCCAAAATAGGATTAAGCGGAGACGTGAAGCGCTACCGCTGCTAATGCTGCGGCCCTTTGGGAATGTGCTGGCAACGGGGAGAGCCGCGACGCCGCAGGGCCAGGATTACTGAACAAAGAGATGGAGGGATATGAAATGAGGTGTGGGAGCCCCCCTCCATCTTTATTTTATCTTGACGTCCAAAACCCCCTTAAATGCTTCCCATGCCGTCAGCATGCGCCCGGTGGAGGCGCATCCTTCACCGGTCCGCGTCCCTCGCGACCGCGGTGGGTCGTTTGTGTCGCCGGGTGAGTTAGTGCCGAGGGCAGCGACGGGCCTGGTTCATCTGAGCGGCGAGAGGCCGAGAGAGGGACGTTCATCCATCAGGAGGAAGAGGTGCAGTGCGATGGAGGCGGTGGGCGTGAGGTAGATGAATGGCCAATAACCTTCGAGGAATGAGATGATTCATCACCTCCTCAAGTGAAGTTCATTAGACATAGCAGTGTCTTCTGATCCCGACCGTCTCGTTGTTTGTTACAACATGTGAACCGTTAAAACCTTTTCTCTGAGATTTCATGGTTAAAAAAAATGAAAAAGACAAAGCTACAGCTACGTATCGATGCATCAGTAATGATGTAATGATATTCAAGTCACAGGGGCCGTGTTTCAGCAAGGCGAGCACTATTTTGCTTTGAAACATGAAGTACATTTGGCACTTTTGTACTTTTACTTGAAAGAGAAGTGAGACTTAGTATTTCACGCCTACGTCACCCACAATGCAACTTGTGTCATTCATGTTAACAGTGGCTAATGTGGCTCGGGCAGAGATGAGGAGCAGACGACCACAGAGGTCTGGGGAGCGCTCGTCTTCTTCCTCTTTGCTTTTTTTCCACTTTTAGTCTTCTGCTGCGACCGACGCTGACTCCAGTGACCTGGACCAATAAACATCCGTCCGTCCATTAGCTGCACCACTTAAATCCTTCTGAAGGTCTGTGGCACTTAGACTTATCTGAAGGATCTGAGTAGGTCTTCCCCTGCCGACCTCTCCGTCAGTCTTTTCTAGGAAATGCCCCCCAAAAAAACGTAGAAAAAAGAAAAAAAGCCCATGACATTTTCTCAGAACCATAGAACTTGAAATATCTTGTTTTGTAGGATGAAATGAGTTATAAATATTTAATTTCTAACAATACAAATTGGAGAAATGGGAGGAAGCTGTAAAATTGAACCAGACTAATCTACAGCCACGTTAGCAGCTCTGTGACGCACGGCTGTGTTCTCATTCCACGGCGAACTATCCAATAGTTGAGATATGAGAGTCTGGAGCGACGGCGGCAACCGCCGGGACGTCACCCGTTGGTTCGTGACCTGCCGCTTTGGAGCCTCAACTTTAGGGTACGGTCAAATTGTCAAATTTCTTTCAAGTATTTGACCTGACTGACAGCTCGTCCCACCGCACGTCCACCTACACCTGCGACCGTGCACCGATTGGACTGCTCTAGCTGTCAATCACACTGTATCCACTCCCCAATGCACACTGTGCTTTGGTGTCTATTTTACTTTAAATGGTAATAGTGTGAAGATCACGGTGTATTGAAGAAGACTTGAAACTACAGATTGAACCATTAAATCCCAAGTTAAATTAGGTCATAGGTCAAGTGAGACGTAGTCATCTTCTCATAGACTTACATAGAAACTGACTTATTATTATTTTTTTGCAACCAGAGGAGTCGCCCTCTGCTGGTCATTCGACAGAATACAAGTTTCAAGCACTTTGGCATTGGCTACACTTTCCGGGCCCCGTGACTACGTCCATTTGTATACGCTCTATGGTCTGGACCTGGCTGATGAACTCACAGATTTGTTCTTATGCTGAGTCCACGTTCTGTTTACAGCTGCTTAAAATAAGAAAAGGCTATAATAAGGGAAAAGTCGATTACTGTCCTCCACCATGACCAGTCAGCGGAGCAGAACGGCTGCAGCTTACACAACACATGAGTGGAGCCTGGGAACAAACTGGCACACACGCACACACACAAACACACACACACACACACACACAGGGTAACCTTGCCAACCAAAGTGGAAACTCCCCCACGCGTCCATTCATGTGAGGATGTGCAGCCCTCGCTGCTTCCTCACAATATCATTCACATTGAGCTCTGAGGCCCAGGCCAGAGACGAGCTATCGCTAGGCAACAGGCAGGAGGGAATCCGCAGCACGGACTCTCCTGCTGCTGCTGCACCGAGCTGCTGTACGGGCCCATGACAGATAACCGTTAGGATATAATTGACACTGGCTGGAAGAAAAAAATAAATAAAAAGGAGAAACGACACACAAAGGGTCACATTCAGATTGTTCCCCGGTCGCCTCCACAGAGCTGCAGATGGTGCTGAGGGCAGAGTGGACGCAACACGTTCCTCTGCTCTGGCTCCAGTGACGCTGGAATCGCTTTCATTACCAAGGCAAAGGTTGAAACACAAGAATTAAATTAAGGATTAAATGGAAGAAGAAAAAGGACACCTCATTATCGTCTTCTGGAGGGGAGATTAATCCCTCTCAATAAAATTACACTGTGGGATTAAAGTGAATGATTCTTAATGTGACTAAATCTTACAACGGCCTCTTTCACTCGACCTGTTTTGAATTTTTTCTTTTCTTCTTTTTTGTTGAGCGTCATGCTGAGCATCTATGAAAACAACACAATGACAGAAAACTACAGAGGAATGAGAGGGGAACCGTTTATACCCGAACTGTACCGACGCTGCACTCGTCTGAGTCTGCAAGTGAAGAATTCATTTGAATGTAGAATACTCACCACCGAGGCCAATCTGACAGATTTTTTGAAAAGTGGCGTCTATGAAATAATAACATCATGAAATTCTCAGATTCCAGAGTCAAATCTTCAAAGTGCTGTTGATCAATATTCCTTTTTCGTGTTTGATTTCGAGTTTGTACCAAACTTCAGAGGAATATCAAAGTTTCTTGGAGCCCCCTGATGAGTCCTGTGGGAGACGAACCTCACACTGGCACCATTGTTTGTGATATTGAGCTATTGGAGGAACAGAGCTGCAGATACCTTATTATATTCTCGTCATCGAATCCCCTGAAGTAAAGTGATCTGACTAACATGTGTGGCCTGCGAGGCCAAAGCCACTGAGCGTATTCCTCTGTGCCGTCAAGCTCCATTGTTCCTTCACGAACAAGAGCACTGGAGTTTATTTTTGGTCAATTCTACATAACTTTCTCTTGCTGCTATAAATACTCGCCGGAGAGAAAATAGTCCCCTCAAAAAAATGCTCCATTTACTTCAGTTTGAAAAGTTTAGGACATTATAAACAAAGTGAGGGACACAAGACAAGTGTCCATAGTGATTTAGTGAAAGTAAACTTCCAGAAAGAGTTAATGAAAAGAACAAATGTCAAAACATAATGGAGATGACATTTGTTTGTTTCGCACATCAACTTGAGGAAGGTCAGTCGCTCCTGCTTTTGTGCTCGGCTGCGAATTTTAGATTCATCAGTGGAAGTTTAAGTCACATGCTTATCGAAACTTTGCATTTCAAGAATGGAGGCGAGACGTTGAGAATAAGGTCACACTAAAGGCCTCGTGTAGATTCAATGGTGAAGATGTACTTTAGAATCAGTTTTAGTAAGAAGGAAATGTGACACACGCAGATGAAAATATTAATAGGATTTTTAGATGTTGCCCAAAACTCTGTTCACGAAAGCTTGTGAAGGTGGACCAGCAGCAGCTCACGTAGCCGTCAGCCGCTCCTCTAACTGGATTTCATGGACCAGAGGAGTTGACTTTATTGACGACATTTCAACTTTGGTCTCGAAATGCGAAAGGAAAAAAAACATCTTTCCCGTCATTTTTTTTTTTTCCCCCCTCATGCCAGCACCTAATACTCCTCCGTACATGCTTCATGTATGATGGGTTTGGTTCACAAGTCTGTTTCCATTCACATTTTTCTTTAAACCATATATCAACTTTTTAAACTGAGCTATGCATATTTTTTTGGTAATATTTCAACTTTTTTTTTTTTATTCCAGCCTTTCTGAAAATACTGAGGCAAACTAATCCACACTTTGGGAATTCCATGGCACGAGAAGAAAGTAAAGAAATTCCCCAGCTTCAGAATAAACAGGAAGTAAAACATTCTCTTTGATACGAGAGATAGAAAACCTTTTAAGATGAATCC
Source organism: Scophthalmus maximus (assembly GCF_022379125.1). Classification (NCBI taxonomy): domain Eukaryota; kingdom Metazoa; phylum Chordata; class Actinopteri; order Pleuronectiformes; family Scophthalmidae; genus Scophthalmus; species Scophthalmus maximus. The sequence goes on along the minus strand of NC_061522.1, from coordinate 6,757,645 downwards.
AGTCGAACTGCCACTGAAGGAAACTCTCCTTTTCATTAGAGGATCCAAGTTAAAGTTATTATAAATAAACCTGCTCTGCGATTTACGTTATAATTATTCCCTCGTGGATGTTAATTAATCAAATAGTTTTGCTTTATTGAACATATAAGATGCCTTCACACAGGTAACAAAAACAGACAACTGATATGCTTGAAATGAAAAAAGAAAAAACCCACATTTTATTGCACTTAAGTTATAAGAAAATAAAATTCTAAGTGAATCAAACAAATACACAATCCCTTTAAGGTTTTTTCTGTCTGTTTTCGTTTTTGCCAGGCAGTTTACATGAACTGAAAAAATAAAACACCTGCAACAAAATCTGATTTCTCAAACCAGATCATAAATTAAAACAGAGGGAGAAAACAACAAGAGGAGATAGAGCAAGATTGTTTTCTTTTTTTTTTCTTTTTTAATATACAGTGTTATACCACTTTCACAGTTCAGCTTGAGTTGTGACTCTTGGGAGATTTTTGAGACGATTTTTCGTTTTGGCTACGATGCTTCAGTTCACGTTTTCTTGCCTTCTGTGTTCTAATGTTTCTCACCGACGAAACCGCGGCGAGTTGAACTGCGACGCACGAAAACACTGCGACTCCTGGCGGCTCGGGCCTGTCAGCTGATGCTCGTGACGGTCTCCTCTGTTGCTTCAGACATCTTCGAATGAAACGACGATCACACATGGATACGGACAAGTTCTTTCATTCATGTGGTAAAGTTGATACATCTGCTATTTCTTTTTTTTTTCTTTGCCAGTCCACACAGCATTTGTACATTTCCCCAAAGAACAGGCTGAAAGAGCTTTGTCCCAAGGAATGTGTTTACAAGTTGCCCATTAACACGCTTAACACACGCACTCATGCACGCACGCACGCACACGCGCGCACACACACAAACACACACACGCCAACAGTGTACATCCGCTTGTTTCCGCTCTGCAGGCGATCCCGTCAGTGTCTGTGGGACGCGCTCCCTCCTCTCCGCCTCGTAGAGGCACGTTTGGCTCAAGTTTCAGTGGCAAAAAAACAAACAAAAACAAAAATGTTGGATGTTCATCTTTTGTCATCTTTTTTGTTGAAGTCCAAACATACAGAGTTCCATTTGGAAATTTCGCCTGGGACTAAAACGTCACAGCAAGTAAGAGTTCCATCTCTTGTGTTATTTTCTTTCCATTCATCTAGCAGCATAAATACAGTTTGGCCACTGGGGGAGAACAGTAGAGGGGGAGGGGCTGAGGGCGGAGGGAGGGAGGGAGGGAGGGGGTGTTCAGGGGCGTTCATCCACAGCGCTCTGAGCAGAGAACCTCTACTTCTCGCCGCAGCGCTGCTCTGAGGAAACCGCCCTGGCTAGACTGAAACATTCTGGACAGCACTGATGTTGATGTGGAGACGGAGCTCCGAACCAAGGTATGTGGAAAACAGAAGAGTAGAACAAACAACCCAAACAAACAAAAAAAAAACCTTGTGACATAATGACAGCAAACCTAAACCAAGCAGGTTTCTAATACTGGGATTTGTTGCTGTTGGCAACGGCAAGGAAGAAGAAGAAGAAGAAGAAGAAGAAGAAGAAAAAAAAACAACAACAACAATACGGGGAACCCCTTTCATATGATAAACCAAAAAGGTGGTGAAATTCACAGTTGTGTTTGTGTGCGATATTGTAAAGAAACCAAAGAACAGAAACCGAGTGGAGAACAACGCGAACGGAAACGGAGTGACGAGAAACAACGAACCCCTCGGATTCCTCTCGTTTACATCAAGCAGCTCTTTACGTGTAACTGTGGAAATTCACCTTCAGAACATCTCACCCACCTTCCTCAAACTGTCCCTACGGTCAATGTTTTCCACTTTCCGGTTTGAGTGTGTGTGTGTGTGTGTGTTTGAGGGTGCATACTGATGAGGGGTGTGTGTGGGTGGTGTATGTGCAGGTGGGGGCTTTAAAAAATAATATATCTCTGTACATGTCAAAATCTGTCAGGCTCGAAGCGAAACCAAGACTCTGTGCTAAGCGGACCCCGAACCGAAAAGGGTGGAGGGTCGCTTCAGAGGAGTTCAGTCGTCATCAGTCGTTCCTCTCTTCTTCTCTTCTTACTCCCAGGGGACAGACCGTTCAAGCCCCCACCTCGCCTGCCCCGTTTCCTGCCCAATCCCCTTCGACTCCACCTCGTACTGGTGTTGGTGGTGGTGGGGGTGAAAAGCAGGGGATGAACACGTGAGGGTCTGTGGCTTTGTCAGTAACGTTTACCCAATTGGGGGACGGGGGGCGATGATGGTAGAGGACAGGACAGCCCACTGGTGGCGGTTGTGGTGGTTGTAGATTTTGCAAGTTTGGGTTGAAGAGTTCTCTGCGTCGGCCCACCTGGTTCGAGGGGCCTCATCTCCCACTCGGCCTCTACTCCTTCCTCTCCGCGGTGCGCTCTCTTCATCCTTCCCCCTCCCACCACGTCCCTTCTCACTTCATGTCCACGTCAAAGTCCAGCACAAGCAGCTTGGTCTCCTCGGTGCCGTTGCGGCTGCCGACCGCGCACACCAGCTTGGTGTTGGAGGCGCGGATGCGCCACACCACGCCGCCGCTGCCGCCGCTCTCCAGTGTCACCAGGTTTCGGATGAACTCGCCCGTCTTCAGGTCCCACAGCTTCACGGTGCCGTCGTCCGAGCTGGTGATGACAAAGTTCTTGTTGAACTGGAGACACGTCACGGCGCTCTGGTGTTTGTGTGGACCTGAACACACAGAGAAGAAAGGTTGTTAAACAGACGAGGTGTGACAAACGGCAAACGACATCCGGAAAATTGGGTCCAAACATTTTACGTTCACACGTGAAGAACGTAGCAGGAGATTGTCCGAGTCAGACACGTTCACAACAGCAGGAACCTCTTCCCGCCGTAAAATCAGCCAGATATTTTCTTTCTGTTTTCTCACACGTGCTCACTCTGACATTTTCTGGAATTTGTATGAGGGAGATGGCGGGAAAAATTCCCTAAAATGACCCGGAGAAGCAATTGTGGACATTTGCATTCTAACATACATCACATCTGGAGAAGTTAAGAAAAAGGGTCTGGACTTGAGTGCATGTCTGAAAGCAGGTGAGTAGTTCACCGCAGGAACCCTGGAACCTTTTCAGGAACTCAAGAACTTTCTGTTCCTCAGCTCAACCAGTCCAAATTTAGTTCCTCATCCATATTTACTGCCCATCACGACCTCTCTGCTCCTGGGACGGCACTTTCTGGGGGCCCGGGACGTATTACGAGTTGTGTTAGCTGCACTTAAAGTCACTGATCGCACAAACACACACCTCTTGGCTGCTACAGCGTCTGAAAAATAATGGAATCCAGTCTATTTTGGTCCAAAGATTTCCCCGCATTAATCTCAATGAGTCATCTTTGAGAAGTTCCTGTCATTAAACGTCATCCTAATGTAGTTTACATCCAAACAAGCCAACAGCCATCTTCAGACCACACCACTTTCAAAGTCGAGGGACGGCTGTGTAGTTTTTGCAAGTTCATACTACACGACTGACTGGTGACGGGGTCACACCGCGCGACCTTTCACCAAGAGAAACCCACGACTGGTACGGCTGGTCCCCAAGAAAAACTAAAACAAAAGCTCCTGCAGCGCTATGTCGTTTGTCTGACCTCTGCTTGCACTTGACTCCACTTGCAGCCAATTTGCAGATTCTTTTACACATTTACAAATCTGATTACGCACACACAGATTGACATTTAGTTATACAACTCTCCACACACACACAATTTATATAGCTGGAATATTGGCCCCATCGGTGACCGTTCAAATGAGTCTGAATCACCAATCAGCAATTGCCGATCAAACGTCGATGTGGCTCCCATCTGAAGTTGACGCTCACCACCTCTAGTAAACAGTTTTATGGAGGAAACCTTGACCTGGGGCTCTACAGTTGGGTCTACAGCTCCTCTAGTCATTTCTAATCACTAGAGTAATGTGGAGGTAAGGACTCGACGAGTGAATTTTTCAAAAAGAAATTTGTGGCACAGGAATCCAGCTACAGAGTAAAGAACCAAAAGAAACCCCCGTGTAAGTCTGTGAGATGGAGGGTAAAGCTCTTCTCTTGTTCCTGAGGCTGTGGTGACAGTGCGGTGAGCTCTTCTTCCTGCTGTAGTCGAGCTTTAGGACGAGCAGCAGTGAGACGTTGGGCCCTGTCACTGTCGCTGAGGCTCAGCAGCCTCAGCTACACCTCTGTCGGCTGCCTCGGTGAAGCCGGCAGCTGGCAGGAGGCCACATTTTAAAGTGAAGATGGCGGCTGTTACTGCCTTCGTTCAGGTGACTATATTTGTGACTGCGTCGCGGCTTAAGGTTTCCCCTAAGGGCTTGAAAACGATATATTAATTTAATCAATTAGGGGCGACACAAAACACAAACAAGCTCAAAATCAAATGCTGGTAAATGAAACGGCTTTTTCTTCTTTTACCGACATCGCTCCGGCAGCAATTTCACTGAGACGCGTTTTAATTTAGTTCCTGTTGCAGAGAAAATGTGTTGAAATCTCACCGTCAACTAATCTTTTTCATATCTGTCTCCGTTTAGTTCAAAGGCTTGTGTTATTTACCCGAGCACACAATACAGCTCTGCACCAACCCCCAACATCCCCCTCCCTCCCTCCCCTTCCTCCCTATTAACACAACAAAGCAGCTCCTGCTCCATCACTACCTTCACCCTCTCAGCTGACAGTGACTGCCTTGTTATTGGCCTTTTGTCTTATCACAACACAGATGAATGGCAGAAATTGTCCACTGACCTAATTATGTGACCTACAAAGTTCTCTGACCCTCATCCCCTCTTCACAGAGCACACACACACCCTCCCCCCTGGTCTTATCCCTCCCTCTCCTCAGACTCTCACTGGGGCATCCTTTTGTTCAGTGTGTGTGTGTGTGTGTGTGTGTGTGTGTGTGTGTGTGTGTGTGTGTGTGTGTGTGTGTGTGTGTTAGTGTTGGTGTTTGGAAGACCAGCACACACGCTTGTAGTTTGTTAATGAGGGCATTTAGGGGTGGGGCACCGGTGGTTGCGGCTGCTATTCAGCAAAGGATTTCCAACTCACTGTGAGGCACCAGTGCTGCTAATGGAGTGAGAGCTTTTCAAACGGACAAAGGAAATGAAACTGTAATTGGGACCAGCAGACCCACGAGGTGTTGGCCCCGTACGGCCACAAACACACACAAGAGCAGGTCATTTAGTCTGGACTTTAATTGGACTGTCAGTCCTTGTGCTCAGTCTTTCACAAAGGTGAAGATGGCTGCATTATACTTTCAGACATGCTTTGAAGTCCAAACATTGTGAGAACGCAAATGTTGCTCCGGACATTTTTTCGGAACTACTAAAGCCCCCTGGTAAAAATAAATAAATAAAAGAGCCGATGTAAGAATACAGCAGGCGGCACCCCCTCACCTGAACGCTGTTGTGAACACGTCTGACTCACCTTGTGCGTTCTTCATATGTCAATGTGGTCTGAAAAATGAAACTGGCAATTCCCACCTCAAGTGAAAGCAGCAGAAAAATCGCACTTGAACACTTGTGTGTTCTTAACATCGTACAGCACATTAATGAGTGTGCGTGTTCAGTTTTATCATAAGCTATGGTCACACACAATATTACCTCTGACTCTTCTAACATTAGTCTCCATTGTTTCCAGCTGTTCGGCTGCTATGCTACAATCTTAATAACCTCAATAACTTGTATGGTGCATCCTGTTTCTTTATTATGGGACTGTGGACTCACCTTGAAGTGTTTGTAGGCACTGGCCCGTCTTGATGTCCCAGATCTTGACCGTGGAGTCTGCGTTGCCTGAGACCAGGATGTTGTCTTTGAGCTCCATGCCGCTGGTGAGGGACTGATGTCCCGTGAGCGTGTGGATGCAGTTGCCCGTCTCCACGTCCCAGACCCTTATAGACGTGTCCAACGAGCCACTCACCACGTGGATCCCGTCAAACTAGAGACAGAGAGAATCAATTCTGAGCGGCTGAAAGCCAAGTGGCATGGTTCAAGGTAACTACAGACGTCACAGATGCCAACACAGCATAGTTTGGTTCCATTAACAAACTGAAGATTAAACGCATTGAAATGAATGAATTCTATTGATCTGTGAAAGCTCTGCTCTTTTTTTCCCCTCGTCCAACGGTAGAGCACCAACACTTTAACGGCCCATAAATGCAGCGAGCTCCAAAAACCAATCTATCAGCGTAGTAAACAGCCTCCTCTCTGAGGGCGATGACACCAGCTAAAGTGCACTGTCATCACGCTGAGTGGGTGAGAGGACGTCTTAGAGGACGTGCACAGATTTATTTTCGCCAAACAACATTTCGGGGGCAGAGACGTTAAAATGATGTAGAAATATACAAGTTTCTGAACAAAAAAATCAAGATAAAAATGTTCAATCAATGGACTTGTTTGTGCATTTACTTCTGCCACATTCGCGAAACACAAGTGAGGTTTATTTTCCTGAAGACGCGAGTTAGAACAGTCGAACTTGCTGCATCCAAGGTCAAATTTAGACTAGTTACAGTTTGAATAAGCGATTCTGGAGAAAGCTTGTTTCTCTCTTTGTTGATGTTGTGATCTTCCTGCTCCAGCCACGAACCCGGCTCCTCCGGGAGGGGAGACCGACGCTCAAACCACAAGGCCAAAAACCTCAGCGTTGCAGGGCCACCCTCCTGCAAACTGCACTCGCAGTGTTGTTGGTGCGGTCCCCACCATTTGTTTTGTTTTCCATTTCCAGAGCCTGGGCTGCGCCGAAAAACACGGATTTTTGGGGGTTGCACACACAGAACCTTCAGCTAACAGACCGTGAGGAGTGGAGCCCCTTGAAGTGGAGTTTTATAAAGTTTTACACTAAATTATATGTATTACAAAAACGCAAACTAGTTCTATCTTCACATCCAGCAACTGTCCAGCATAGATGACTGACACGTTGACACTTGACAGGAGTTGAATTCTAAAAGATATATTTTGATCTACAATGATGAAAAATCTGTTCAACGATCACGTGAATTGGCAACATTCAAAATGAATTATGTGGAGCTGCTCACCTGTAATGAGTACACTCTGTTGGTGTGGCCCTGCAGGGTGTGGAGGCAGGTCTCCGTCTCCGGGTCCCACACTTTCACCATGAAGTCGTAGGCACCGCTGACCACCCGCCGGCCATCGTACTGGACGCAGCGCACCGCCGCCACGTGGCCCATGAGGACGTGTAAACACTGACCCGTCTCGATGTCCCAGACGCGGAGCGTGGCGTCGCGGGAACCACTGACCACCCTGAGAGTTGAACAGACAGCGAGTCAGAGACTTGATCTTTTAAGTAAAGGTTGAATGTGTGAGTCTGGGTGCGGCACAAACACTTAAAACAATTATTTCTTTCTATTGAGCAGGATTACTACTTCACAACCCCTCGTTCAAGCTGCGGCAGCTCATTGACAGAATAATGAGGCGGGAAGGAACATTTTCTTTTGGTCCTCCGACAACGAGTAACCGTCAGCGTCACATTCATGTTCCAACTTGAATGTACAAAACATCTCTCCTCACTCACAAAGACGCCTTTGAGCAGCGTCATCACCCAGAATGAAATAGCAAAGACATTATAGGTTACAGTAATGGAAACCCCCTTGAGGGAAGAAAACTTTTACAATATGTTTTACATACGACTTTGCAATAATTATTTACAGTTATCTTTTTTTTTTTAAACTAGGAAATGTAGAAACAACACAACCTTTATTCACTGATTGACACCGCTTTACTTGATTTGCACTCCTGATGCCCCAAACAAAGACGTAGACAGACATTGCTGGAGTCATCTCTTTCACCTGCTATTTAGATTAAAAAACATGCTGTAGATCCACACGGCACATACTTCTTTATAAAAATGCCTCACGGTGCTACAAAGATGGAAATCACCAACATGTTTTTCACCGTCTGCCGCCAGCTCACAGCATTTCCACTGGGTGAGTAATCAAATGCTACACACAAAAAGAAACCTCCGTGGGCCCAGGGGCGAAAAAGAGCACTTAGAGTCTGGAGTGTAATATTGAGTGAATAAGTGAGCAGCAGTTCACTTAAGACGCCTTACAGGGTCTATTTAATCACTATGAAACCACATGCTCACTTTCATAAAGGTTCTGTCCCCGTTCACTGTCCTACAGTTGCTCTTCTTGCTCGGTGGGATCACTGCGGTGATTCATCGGGAACATTAAAAGGAATAGTCCAACATTTTTGAAGAAATTACACTTGTGGACTTTCTGACGGAGAGTTTGGTTTGTACAGAAGCAGATAGAGGGTGTTAATTAATGAGCTTTCTGTTATTTAATTTAACCAGAAATATCTTGAGATATAATATATATATATATAATTTCTTCATATAGGAGACGAAAATCATAACTATCAATTTTTGGGTGATTCATGTGGCATTTCTTTTTATCTTAACTTTTCTTTTGCACAGATTTTGTTTTTGTTATACATGTTTTATCCTTTTCTTCCCCCTTGCCTCGATTGTAAAGCACGTTGGCTCAACTCCTGTTTTTTTTAAGTGCTATATAAAAATAAATTTGACTGACATAAAAAACGGCAGAAAAAAAAAGACAAAGAGAGACATGAGAGAGATAAAAACTGACAACAAAACCAACATTTTTGGATGTGATGCTTCAATGGCGGCAGCAGTTCCAGACACAGTATGTGAAACGGGTCTAGTCAGCAACAACTACACTTAAGCTGCAACTTATTGCTGATCAATCTGCCCATTTTTCTCTATTAACATTATTATTTATTTGGTCTTAAGTGTCAGAAAATAGTGAATAGTGGCCATCAGGTTTTCATAAAGCCAACGGTGACGTCTTAAAATGACTTATGTCACGTTATTATATTGAACTTGCAGCACAAAACCAAGATATTCAGTTTAATACAACATGATACTTTAGAAGTAAACATATTGAAATATTTTCCGAAATAAGTTTTTTTCCCCCACAGTTACACAGGCTCAATAAGGCAAACTGATGGTTGCTCCATACCTTTTCTCATGTAGGTGCATGCAGCGCACTGTTGAGGTATGCCCATAGAGGGTGTGGATACATTCTCCTGTCTCTGCGTTCCAGACCTTGAGTGTGCGATCAGTGGAGCCGCTGATAATGATGTTGTCTCGCATCTGGGATGACCACACGCCCCCTGTGTGGCCCACCAACGTCCGCAGACACTGAAAACACCACAGAAGAAGAAGAAACTTGATGAGTAAAATCCCTCACTCCTGCTGCAGACGTCGGATGTTAGAAAAGTGAGTTTCAAAGACTTTCAGGGTGATTTCATTCATACAAATAATAAATTAGTTTCTTAAAAATCACATTTGTGATTTTTTTTCTTCCTCTATGACCATCTTTTGCCTTCAGGGAAAAAAGACAAGTAGAATTACATTTGTGACCTTTACTGGGAAGGAAGAGCTCAGTTCTTTCTACCTGCTGCTGCACTGGGACAGAATCTCTGCTGCCTTTTATAATTGCTTTTACTTATCTGCTGCAAAAGCCACAGATTTTATTTTATTCTCCTTGCAGAAAGGGTTGACAACTGTCTCAAATGCATTAGGGATGGTAGATAAGCTATTGATTATAGCAGTTATGGAAATCTTTCTGATCAATTGAATTTACGCCTCAACTGTTTGTGTCATTTGTCCCTCGATGTAATGATCCTAAATGCATTCATTAAAGAGTCTTTGGGGAGCGGAGAGGGGCAAACTGTGGAGGTGGTCGGAGGCGAGCGCTGTGGTCATGTAAGGCTCAGCAGCGTGGCGCCTCTGAAGTGTACAACATGTGACCCCCTGACTGCGGCCGATAAGCCGCTGAGCGGTGAATGGCGGCGCGGGGGCGAGAGGTTTTATTGCAGCGAGTGAAGGAGGTAGTGCAGCCTGCCACCCCCACCCCCTCCTGTGATAAAGAGAATCACTTCATTAACTGTGGGTCAGTGTGCCACGACCTTACAGTTCAACTCACCACAGTGTTTTAAGTTCCTCTTGTTTTATCACCATGGCCCTTTTTAGTGGGGTTTGTTACACCAGTCGAGAGAGAAACGTGCAGCTGGAAAGACATTCGACTGAATTGCACTGAACTGCACATAATAAAATAAAAAATAAAAAATAAATCAGAAACGTGGCGCATATTATCCAGATTCTTTACAACATTTGAATAATCCAACATGCATCTTAATCCACATCTGTGGGTCAGTGTGCAGGATCTAATCGTACACTGATCAAACTCGTTCGCAACAGCAGAAACATTTCAAGAACATTCAGGCGAGGGGTGGTGCCCACATGCTCGCCAGATATTTTCCTGCTGTATGGGCTGGGCTCACTCTGCCCTTTTCTGGAAATTTTACGAGGGGGGATGACAGGAAAACTTCCGGAAAATGCCCAAAGCAACATTTGCGTTCTCACATACAGCCCCTTCGGAAGAGGACAATGGTCTGGACTTCAGTGCCTGAATGTCTGAAAGCAGTTCTACATACTTTCAGGGATTGAGCAATGAGTTCAATGAGATCAGTTTAGCAGCTACAAAGACCACAAAAATAATCTGATTACTCTACCTTGACCTTAGCAGGACATAGGAAAAATAAGGGTCAAGGGGACTAAAGGTGCATTGATTCAAAGCTTTGCAAAGGCTAAAATAAAATGCGTCAGTTGAAGCCGTCATTATTATAGATTCACGCGATTAAAAGATTTCTGAGGCTACAGTTGAATCTACACAAGGCATGTTTTTACCACCAGTAGAGAGACAGATAACAAGGGAAAAGATCTGAGGTTACTCAAGATATTCTATGGAAAATGTGTTTGAGCTTGGCAGGCAGGAGTCTATTTAATATATGTACAGTAGATCCAATCAAGACTGTCTACATAGTAAACATTTAACAGTTACACTAACTAACAGACGGTTTAACATTTTCTGCTTAATACTTCAGCCAAAGTTTTGAAAGTAATGAGGATTTTCCGCGGTTCTGTTGGACTGTGAAATATGTAAAGAATCTTCCAAGTCGTCCTGATGTACAACTTAATGATCTTGGCAGAGGAACAATTCCTGCTGCTGCCTCCTTGGTTATTTTCTGTGGGGACACTTGAGCCCCCACGATGCCTGATATGAAAGTGCCTTAAATTGGCATGCTTCTCCCTGCAACAGCAATAAAAGAAATATATAAAAAAACTGGCCATGCTTTCAGCTTGTTTAGCAGAAAATTGCTGGTGGAATAAAGGAGAAAGATGAAACTGGTGAGGTATAAAGGTTTTCTGAGAGCTTTGTGAGGATGTCAAAATGTTTGCCCTTTTTCCAGTGCTTGTGATTTGATGACAATGGTACAATTTACTGATTGACTCAAAATGTTGACAGGCCAATGTCACGTCACTGAAAAAAATTACAGCCTCTGTTTGTGCTCAACAGCTTGAATAGCTTCATAAATTCAACTCGACAATGTAAGTAAATCATTATCCCCTCATGTCCAATCAACTTAACAAAATCTCTGAAGCTCCAAAAGCTGTCCCGACTGTCTGTTACTTCAAAACGTGGTGAAGGTGAAGTGAGTGTCCATGCAGCTGAAGCATCTGTCAGAGGACACCTCTCCCTCGATATGACACCGGTCCACAGGTCTGCCATCTTAGATCCGCCTGACAGCTGAGGTTGCTGCTGACAGGCAGCACCAAGGACATGCGCTGCTCTGTTAAGCACCAGACAGCCACCTTTGATGCAGTGATATGTGCTGCTGATGCTCGTGTGCTTGGATGGAAGATTGACATCTCTCACTGAAGATGGAGGACAAGGCAAAGACAACGGTCTCCTTTGAGTTTTGTCTGAGCAAAGGCTTCTTCGGGAAAACAAGCTTTAAGGCTTTAACTTCAAACTTGCAGAGTTTGTTCAATCTCCTGATGCAACAGTTTCACCACAATCAAATCCCCCATCGTTTTAACCGATCACCAAGCAACGACCCACTTCATTCAGAGGTGTGGAGGCATTTACATATAATGTGCTCATGTAATAATTCCCTGATTGCCTCACAGCGAGAGTTTAAAGTCACTGTGTTTTTATATAAGAGGGTAAATCAAGGGCAAGACAGTGGCTGCAATGATTATCTGTCTTTGTGGGTTGTTTGAGAAATATTTGTTGAACATGCCATGTCCAAGCAAATAACCCTGTTGATATGATCTTCGTTCTGTGATGAAAATGCCCGTCAAGTTTGAAAAATACACGATACACAAACAAATCTTTGAGAGAAAAAAGAATATTGGACCGAATAGCATTCATTCATCTGTTATGACCCTGTCAGCATCATATCTGATGCAGTGCTTAGAGCTGGGCTGGGGAAATAACACGCGGACGTTTTGACGCTGCAGAGTGATGTAACATGGCTCGATTCACCCCACACTGTGCGGTTCGCAGGCTATAATCTGTGTGACGGATCCAAAGTGAACACAAGGTTTCTGAGGAAGAGGAGCACAAGTATCTGGAAAGAAGTGTGAACGCGGCTCTACCTCTGGCACAATTTGTCCACAGTGCGACCAATTGCTTTTTCATGTTTGCATGTTTTGCTTTTTCCATCCCATCAAGATAAATACTCTCACCTACAGTGCAAGCCACCGGAAACTGGATTTTTTAAAAATCAAAATCGATTATATCCATGCATCCATCTGAAGAAAAGCATAGAGGTATCCACTGATCTCTGAGAGCAGGAGGCAATTTACCCCTCTAATCTATGATAATCCACCAAACTCATTTTGTCTGATGAATGAAAAACAAGCCAAAATGAAACCAAGCTGATGGAAAAGAGAAAAAGAAAACCACATCTTCACTCTAATGGCGTCAGACTTCAAAAGCAGAATGTTTAAAGACTGGAATAGGAGTTTCTCATCTCAGTTGATCATCGTATTTCTTATTGATCCAGTTCTGAGTAAAGCTTAAGTTCTGGTGTTAGCGGCTGAGCTGCGGAAGGTTCGCCGGAGCTTTTCTAGAAGTTAGGGGATTTATGTGCGAGGTAGAAGGCACAGCAAGGTCATACAAATCACTTTTTGACCTGACAGTTATGGAGGAGAGACTTTCCTAACAGCTTGGCTATTTGCAATATGAAGGAGAAGGTATGAAGGAGACGAAGAAAGGATATTGTCATGTGGATTGGGAGCCACAAGAATCATTCATTCCATTCACTACAAACTGTGTAACACCCCGCGACCACTGATAGCCACTTTAGAGGCCTGCATCTCAAAAGAATGAACCGTCGGAGAGGCAAACGTAGCAATCAAGTCCTCAAATGAGCTGGCAAAGACTGTAAAGGATGTTGACAGCGAGGAAGAAAAACAAAGGCAGGTTCTGGGAATCCCATTGTATTTTTTTACACTACAGTTTTACTGGCATCGACAGCCACTTCACGCGAAAATGGTTGACCAGGCTTAATTGGCCATTCCTCTCCAGCGAGGGATTCTCCCACTGGTGTTGGGAGCTTAATAAGCAAAGAGATGAAATCCACAGAGGCGGTGTGCTCTGAATACGCCACCCGAACAGAGATGGATTCAGGCTCATCTCCACCACACGACTAATGTAAAGCAAACAATTCTGAGGCGGATTTGCATCGTAGAGACCATGGACACAATATACTGTGCATCTGTGACGTCTGAAAACAGGGTGGTCTCATAAAAAAGACAAACACCACCAGTGTGGAGCCAATGCAGCTGCAACTCAACAACTTGTCATCGAGATACGTCTTCGGGTGAAGGAGAGCCAATTTGTGCTGCGTGCCTATCAGATGACCTTGGTGAAATCTGTTCAGATCAGCAAATGCTGTGACTATTATGCGTGTAATCACCAGTGGGCTGAATGCCAACGTTACTATCTGTTAGACGGAGACTTTGCTGGAATGAAAAACAAGCTCTCTCTGGGATATTGTGTGAAACAGAAAGAAAAGCCTGCTGCAGTGTGATCGTGCAGGATATCTATTTATTTAATGGCTTTTTCTTTCGCTGAAGTTACAAGTTCACAGCCCGGCCTCACTTGTTTATTTGAGGTGAAAGGGTGAAAGGAACATGGTTGGAAGGAGAAACATGCAATAACCGTGTACAGAGGAGTTTTAGTTAAAAAAAATAATTATAACAAAAGTCCAGCACAGAGGCATGAAGGAGCTGTGAGAGCTTAACAACAACCTGTGAACTGCTCTCATACACAACTGCGGAAAAAGCTGTATCCCAAGGCCTGTGGCCGTGCCAGTTCAGCTATGAATACTAACTATGCTCACAGACATGTGCTGTGTAACAAGTAAAAAGAAGAAAGAAGGACTGAGCCTCGTCAGGATGTTTGTACATGATAGGCGAGGTACAGTCAGGTGCTACACGGGCAGCTTATGTTCATGTTTTGTGTAAAGCTAAATACACAACATGCTACATATGATGAAAAACAGTCTGTACATCTAGTGAGCAGTAATCCTTCACTTTTCAATCAATAAGTGTGACATTTTCATTAAATTTGATTTTGAACTTTGTGCTTACAGTCCGTTAACGTCAGACTTTACAACAGCGCAGAGGGAGAGGACGCCAGTACGACTACAAAAAGCAGTCAGCTCTTACCTTTCCTGTGATGGCCGACCAGACTTTCAGCGTGTTGTCGTCGGAGCCGCTGACGATGCGGTTGCCACAGAACTGGAGGCAGGTGATCACGTGGTCGTCGTGACCTTTCAGCACCTTTGAGGTGGACACGGACAGAAACGGAGAGGCGGTGAGAGGGGGGCGCGACGACGTGGGTGGACGTGGACTGACCACGCAAATGGCAAGAGACGGTGCAGACGATGACACAATTGTGTCGTTGCTTTATACATCAAAGTGAGGAGGAGATAAAATGGAAGTGTTGCAGGTGTAAACCAATCTTTACTCAAGAGCCCCGTGTGCGTGTGGTGTGCGTGTGGTGTGTGTGCTTGTGTGTGTGTGTGTGTGTGTGTGTGTGTGTGTGTGATCTCCGTTCACTACTACTGGGTCACAGGACTGCTAGCTCAGCAAAAGACAGAGCACACTGTGTATGCAGAGGAGTATGAAGAGCACAGTAACCATATTTACATCAGTGGCGGCCTAGAATGACCTGCAGCTGTTTCTTAAGTAGCAAAGGCCCATTAAGGATCAACTCTAGCATTTTGGTCATGCTTTTGGGAAACTTCTGACTAGGCAAAAAACAAATGGGAGTGTTCAGATTGAAGGTGAATCCCCCTGTGCCCCGGTTCAGTTATCATTCAGAGCAAACACCTGATCCATCACTGACTTTCCATCGGCTCCACACTTCACTCCCTTATTGAACCATCTCTCTGTGACTCAAAGCCTTTTGATGTCGGATGTATAAGTTCAGCTGGGTTTGCCGCTAACCTCCAGGGAAAACAGGTTAGAAAGAAAAGCTACCTTGGGTGATTTGAGGTCGCCTCTCCTCCAGTTAGTGTCTATTCTGTGCTGCCTGATGTAGGCACTCTTCCAGGGGCTGTGGGTGAAGCCAGGCTTGACGATTTTCCTCTTCTTGAGGGGCAGAGGCTCATCGATGCCTGTTAGGAAAGAGATGGAAGCTGACCGGACTAACAAGCGTGTGTTTTTCAAGTTAAAGTCTATTTTGAAACAGTTACAACCACAGCGGTAGAGACTGCCGCCCCAGACTGCTCCCGCTGGGTGGCTGCATGTTGTCCCGTCTGCCTGCATCTGTTGCAGAGACTCACCTTCTTCCCTGCACTTCTCCCTCCACAGCAGGTTGTCCTCTGCCAGGATGCGCCAGTAGCGACACGTCTGGGCCGCTTGGAGGAGGTCCTTCGGTTCCAGGAATGACAGGACGTACAAAGCCAGCTGTTGAAAGATATGGATAAGGAATGTGAGAGGTGTAAATGGAACAGATGACACAAAGAGGACCCTTTAAATCCACAAAGGAACAACTAGTGGGGAAAAAAGCACTTGCTGAACAAACTAGAAGCTCAATATAAACAGCATGAATCTAACTGACGAGGTAACACAATTGTTGTACCATTTAACGGAATCAACATTTCTATGAAACATCCTGTCAACTGTGGCATCAAAACTATTTACCATTTTTCCTGCCCAAATTAAGTCTGTAATAGTTTAAATCTTGTAGAAGACAAACTTTTTTTTAGTTTATCATTTGTAATAGAATGTAACAGATGCATTTTGACAACTAACTGGAATCTGAATATTTGTGAGGTTTAAGCCGTAGTCCATCTTTTTGCACTGATCTGAACATCTTCAACCTTTATGAAAGTTCTCAAGTGATTTGTGGACCTTTCCTTGTCCAACATCAGACTCTATGCACTTCAAATCTTGTCTGACGATATTGTTAAGAGCCTGAAGTGATTTTGTGAGCTAGTATTTACTTTGTACTTGACACTCACAAAAGTTTTTCTGTCATTTTGTTTCCCTGCTGAAGGTTTTCATTTTAGGTTTATTTCAAATGACTTGGCCCAAACAAGACTTATCACGATCCCAGGCGTACCTCAATCATTAAAAATCCTGTTAGAGCCACTGGTCATTACCAGGGTTGAGGATATTTCAGTTTTATGAATTGACCTTGAGTCAGTGGTTGCTTTTAAAGTGCGTCAGACATTCTCTTAAGACAACAAGTCAAAGGGAACGAGGTTTAAAATAAAAATAGAAACCTGAAAAAAGGGCGGCAGTGTCCTGGTGTAAACACACATGATGCAGTTTGTATATTTGGCTTTGGAGCAAGTGTTGCTGACACCTTGAAATGTTGCATCCTATTGCCTCACTCTCTACGCTACCAACCTTTGCTTCTTCCACACATCTGTCACGCTGAGACAAGGCGTTGAGTATTTGATCAGCTCTGCGAGATACCATGGATTGAGGCAGTTTTGTAAGAATCCCTTATGTGATCTTATCGTCACCGTGGCACTTCAGATTGTTTGTATTGTCAGATTTGTTGCCGAGCAGAAACGAGATACCCGCTATGGATGCAGAGGGATGGCGGCAGGGAAGACTGCGAAGGGATTAGAGCTGGAGGGGAAGCCTCGTCTCCCTGTCGGATATGTTCATTCAGAAATAACGTCTACCACAAAGGATTCCCGCGGGAGTTCAGGTCAGAGGGAAGAGGCAGAAAAGGATAAGAGGCAGAGAGGAAGTTGCCAGCTGATAAGAGAGAAGAGGGATTCAGACACTCACCTCTTTGGGCAGCAGGGAGATAAAGTCTCGCTGAAACTGCGGCTCGATCACCTGCATCATATGCTTGACTTGTGTGGGCTCGCAGCTGTCAATCAACTCATCCAGCGCCAGCAGCTTCTCTGGGCCAGTCCAGCTCTGGAACAGACGACGGAGGAGAATTAAACATAGAAACAAATGCTCTACATTACAATGCATTCATGTCACTGTTGAGTCAAGAGAAGATAAAGTCCAGGAGTCACGAGACTCCAGAGGTTGAGGTGCAACCCTCCAGTTTACTCTATTTTGACGGTGGTTAATAGGCCGGCTGCAGGGGCACTAAAAGTTTCGTTTTATACTTCGGAGTCAAATTAAGAATAACCCCAAACACGTGGGGTGTTGACGTTGTTTTGCTCAATTTCCCTCAGGACCTATCTGATTTCACTCATTGATATCAACCCTGCAAAGCCAGATGCATGTTTATCAAGCCATACTGTGATTTGTATTCCCCGCAGTAACTGTTTATATATTTTTATATTTACTTTGTGACACTTGTTCTGCTGTGTTTTGTTACTGAATAAAAGACGAGCGCTGCATACATCGCTGAAGTGAGCAGTTCCCCAGTAAAGTCGCTTTGTTAGCCATTTTTTAAAAAGGAGACTTATCACAGTCTTTTATTGAACTTCCTTACTTTTGTCCTTGCCATGAAAAAACTTCTCAAAGATCAGAAACATGAACAGCAAAACTAAAGCAGCCCACCACCGCTTTGCAGTCTCCATTGAAGCCATTACAACAAGACGTGTAGTGACATGTTTGATGAGGTGTAACTTTGAAGCTGACACATATAATCCACTGTCTGTGTGGCGTACAGTAACTGCCTAAAGTAAAAGTATTCATCTAGTTTAACGCATTTTCAGCATTGAGCAGTTGTGGACGTGGAGCTGCACATGTTGCATGTAAGATACATTTTGACCTTTATCACAGCTTAAAAACAATGTTATTTATCATATCACTAAAATTTCCAGTTCAGCACTGACATTCATGAGCAGCTAGAGTACATACAGTTCTGTATTTTAGGTGAAAAAAACATTTTCTTTTTTCCCCCACTGCAGTCTGTGCTCTTCTCGCAGCACTGTCCTCTCCAGAGGTTCTCAAAAATAAATATTGCAAGTTGGCCATCACAGGTGGCAAAGCACTAGCTGAACAACACTGTCAGAGCATTATTAATTGCACGTTGACATCTGGACGGCCACACCCATTACAGCTGTAACCGTACGGTGTTAACTGAGATCACAGCACCGGGGCGTTACAGTTTACCACCGTCCATCTTGATGCCTCAGTGTGCGTATATAACCCCCCCCAGGTCTTACACCTTATTTGGAGCGTCATGGAAAGCTTTGCATAACATGTCTGTAACTTGTTAATGTTCCCTACGTGCCCTCCATGGCAGCACAGAGTAGCTGGAGGCGCCTCCCTCAGCAGCCAACACATTAGTGGAAAATTAGTACATCAGGAACCGGATCATCAGCAGCAGCGTGATTAGAGCTCTGTGAGGTTTTGGTTCTTGTGCTTGAATATTCAGCTATTAAAAACGCTGGCTGCGGAGTAGCACTGCACTGTATATCGGAAAACAACAGCCACGGTTGTTTTCCTCCGTGGAGCGCTGAAATCGAACAATGATTACAGGCTGAGGCGGGATGGGAAACCTGGCGCAGGCAAACCACCTGTCATTTGGCAGCTAAAAGCTTTAGTCTGAGGTGTTGGTTGTGGAGGTAATCAGGGGGTTTGAAAACCTCCCAACCTCACAGAGGGAGGACAATGTAACAGTTACTTATGTGTTACAACATTTTCTCCCATAGGTTGTAAGTCCTTTTTGTTCAAACTGATTCCTCAATCAGCACTGTTTCACAATTCCCAACCTGAGAAGTGATTACTTGTTTGGAGTGATTTAGTATTTAACAATATTTATTGCCGCTGTGCTTATTTTCCAAAAGAACATGCAAATTATAAAATATTTTAAAAACAGCAAGTTCATTTTAAGTTCAAGGCCGGTCATGAATCCCTATGGAGGCTGTAAACACTGAAGAGCATTCCTGAATATTTATCTCATAATATTTATCTCTCTAATATTTAATGAATTCCAGGAGTTTTCAGGATAAACCTGGGTGGTTAATTAATTTGTAGTTCAACGTTTTTGGTAAAGTCATATTTCCCCTCACGTCAGGCCCGTTTCTGCTTCAGTACCCGATACCCCATAATTTCAACCAAAAATCTCCTGAGAGCGGCTGTGACACAAGAGTCAACGTCTGCGATCACAGTGCTGACGCTGGAACATGCAGGAAATTCAGTCAAGTGACTGTTTTGATCAACTTATCATTATGATAATAGGCTGCAGATAAAGGACTTTCAGTTCAGACATTCAGGGAAACACTGACGTATCTGCTGAAAACAAAGATTAAATTCTTTAGCCCACAAAAAGATGGCAACTAAAAAGTTTTTTTCTTTCTTTTATGTCTTTCATACAGTCTGGTTGTGCCTTGTTTAGTACATCATAACTTCAACTTCCTTTTTAACTTGTTTTTGTGCAAGATTAAACAAACAAGTAATAACAGGATAATCTGTGACCTTTAAATTCGCTCACAGGTAGATTTTGTATTGTTTTTGTTTATAACAAAAGGAAATTGGCTGCTGAGCTGTAGATTAATATTTAATGGAGACATAAGTGTGTCGTCAATCAAACTTCTTAGTTTCAACACAAAGGTAAATAAACATTTTTTCCAAAAATCTCAAACGAATCCTTTGATTTAAAGTGTGACTTTGACATGACCACGTGTGTCCTTTTTAAAGTGCATAATCACAAATGATAACGGAAGCTTGAAAGTGTTCATGAATGTTTGTTCTGGCTGCAACACACTGTTTTGTACTGGTGTTTCCATCTTTAATAGCAGCTACATGCTAGGACTGGACTGGGGAATGTACAGAATGTAAATTGAGAGTTAACTGCCTGTAGCCTGAGTGGTAAGTCAGGGCTGTCAAACAAACCCAACACTGAGCTACCATCAAAACGTTTGATGGTCCACCGGCTAACCAATGTGGTGGTAATTCTCCCGGTGATCACGATGGCCAGTCAGGACTATGTCAGACTGGTCTGTTGTCAATGTGTTTGTGAAGGAGGGTGGAAGAGGGAAAGAGATGGCTAAGATGTAGAAACATATCTAAGATGATCAAGAGAAATGGGCACCGATGCTGAATATCAAGTTTTGTGGTAAAGTGTCTGAATACTTATGCCATTGTGATATTTTAGATTTTAATACATTTGAAGTGTGTGAAAATGTATTTTGCTTTTTCATTCTGAGGTTTTAACTGAAGATTAATAAGGGAAAATCATCCTTTTACTTTTAGCATTTTAGCATAAGGTTGCAACATAACTAATTGTGAACAAAGTAAAGGGGCCTGTCCATAGCCCCGACAGACACCGACAGTAATCACTTCATCAGTTTAACATAAGATCAAGTAAACTAAGGTCTATTCCAGTTTTGCCCATCGTGGACACAAAACAAAACATCCTCTTTAGAAAACGAAGGTCTGCACTTCTGTCCTTGGATGATGCAGTTAGAAATGAACAAGATGATAATAATAGGCGTAGATCGTCCTGCAGTGAGACAACATCTGTTCAACTTTTAATACAGCCTCTAAGTCTACAGCAGACGCATGTGATCTTATAACTCTTTTTAGTCTGAACAGGTACGGCTAATTCAAATTCCACGCTACAGTGCCTATGGTAATGTGGTGGGCCAGAACAACAAGGCGGCAATTATCTCGGAGACTAAGTGAACATTGATTGGGCACATCATCTGCTTTTAGATGAGCTTTGCTCGAGGGGTCACAGTCGCCCACGGGGGAGGGAGAGAAGAATAAAACTCCCGGCGTGCTCACCTGAAATGTTCGGAGCCATTCCTGGAGACCCGTCGGTGGCTGGATTGAGGTGATGCGCCGTCTTTGTTGCCCCTGACCATTGGCTGTTCTGATGTGGCCAAACGTTGTGGGTGTGGCTGGACATGGAACAATTCCTGTCGGGCTGCAATTTAGAGGGTAAAAAAAAATGGTGTTAAGGCATAGGGGGTATCATGAAGAAGAAAATACAAACATTACTGATACGAGACAGACATATTAAGGATACACCCGTAATGAGCTCGATGAAAAACACACTATGAGGATGCTTTTTTATAAACCGTTTAGTTCTGCCGCGGCTTTTGCAGATATTTCCACTACGAATTATTTTGACAACAGCGATAACACTAGTGATGGCCTCTGGGAAAATGTGATGGCCAACATTGTTAAGTTAAATATTTAAAGCTGCACTTTGCCTATTCACTGATTTGATTTAGCAATAAGAAAACACAAGCTGGAACCAGCTGTATTCTGCAAATAAAAAAGTGTTTTCCTTTCAGTTCAGGCAGTTTCCTTTAATTAACCCCCCATTTTATATGATGTACAAGTTATGAGCAAATGAAAGGTTGTGTTGTTATAGGCAAAAGGCAAAAAATATCTTGAATTTACACAGTCACAAAGTCATTTACTGGTCCAACAGCAGCTGTGATGTTCTCACGTAATTCAATTCATAGAGTAATAGTCCAAAGAAATCTTCCTAACAAATGCAAATAAAATACGAACTCCCCACTGCACCAGAACAATAAGGTTATTTTATGTCCTTATCACACATTGCTTAGTTTCAATGTTATCCTGTGCTCACAAAATCACAAGCTGTTCAAAAGGACGTACAGAGTCAACGTCACAAATAACTCAGTGAGCAATTGCTTGAATGTATAACTACTACTGATATACTTACAGATGTTTCTACTATTTTGTCCACCTCATTTGAGGGTCGGTTACATCAAATTACATCCTCTGAAATGACCATCAACACCTCGCGAACAAAAACTGAAAAAACTATAACATGAGTGAGGATTTATTGCAGACTGTGCACAGTCTCACAGATTTGTGGAAATCAGAACAGAACTTCGATGGGCCCCTGTGCTCGGTTGTAATGGAAGGGCAACAGGAGAAACCGGCCAGCGGGGCTCCCTCAATACTTCAGTTTCTGCTTGCCGACAGCAAAAATGGGAAACTGGGGGTCTATTTCATCACTGATTCATTTTTAATGGGAGAGGAAGCCGAGGCGGAGCCAGTTACATGGCATTTACAGTTAAGTGGCTGTGTTCAGTTTGAATTTTAATGTGGCTACATGTGAACATGGGCATTAAATATTCAGGGTTGGAGAAACATGTGGGACTGCGGCCTGGATGCTGGA
Source organism: Scophthalmus maximus (assembly GCF_022379125.1). Taxonomy (NCBI): domain Eukaryota; kingdom Metazoa; phylum Chordata; class Actinopteri; order Pleuronectiformes; family Scophthalmidae; genus Scophthalmus; species Scophthalmus maximus. The sequence continues at coordinate 6,735,144 of NC_061522.1, read as the reverse complement.
GACGCAATGAGATGTGAAGCATCGTTCCGCTTGAAGACACAAGGCATCTTTTGTTCATATCTCATGATACGTTTTCATTATTTATTTAAATTTTTGGCTCATTAAGTATGTACACAGCATGAAAATAAGGCGATAGCGTTTAATTTCTACACAAATCCCTTCAATCCTAGGAGGAGAAACATTGAACCAGGTTTTATGTGTGAAATGTAGGTTTCTTTACCTCGGATACTCTGGACCTTTGCAGGGCTTTTTTCCTGAAGGGAAAGATCGGACCTCGGGGCCATGGTCCAACTTTCTTTTCATCTAAGAAAGAAAATATAGAAGAAAAACATTAGGAAACATTGCAAGACCACATGAGGAGACTGTATAGAAACATATGACCGCTGCAATGATTTAATGATCCTTCTGAGAAGTAAATACAAATGTACACGTATGTAATATAAAACGTTATGAGGGCACTTTTATGCGAGAGGCCAGCTCTTGAAAGGAGAAATTTAAGAAAGGACACAGGTCATGGATTTTGTAAAAACAGTGGTGGAAGCAGAAAATGGCTTTGGCACGTTGCAGACTTTGTTAACATTTTGTCTGAAATTCAGCATAATAAAATACAGACGCCACAGTCCTGCTACAGCTTTATGCAAATGGGAAAATAAATCTTTAATGCATAGGTGAGATATTCAGTGTATTAACACGCTGCACAACAAAGCAGAAAGGAACGAGCCATCTATGGATGAGGCTGCTCGACGAGAGCAGAGATGAGGTGGCAGGACACACAGCAGGTGCTTGTTTTGACACGGCCGTGCTTTACTTTGATTATTTTCCGTGTTGGAGGTGCATGACAGGAGAACAGTGACCCTTGGGCAACCTGACACCCCATAATATCCAGAGGCAATCACACATTCACACACAAAACTCCAGGGGAACAGTGTGTCCGTGCGCACACACACTGTGTATCGGGGAGGGTGCGAGGTGCGTCGTTTGGCACTGAAGTTCGATGCAGACTGAAACTAGAGACGGAAAAGAACAGAGCGACTCAGTTCTTTATCATTCTCTATCACCTGCATGAACACACACACCACCCAGTCCCTGTTACCACCTACCCTACAGCACAGACAAAGGAGTCTGTGTGAAGGCCTGGGCAAAGCCAATTTTCTTCATCCCATGCCTGCCACTCTCTCTGGCAACGCTTCTCACCACACATGCAAGTGATCACCCGCTCGTCGCCAGTCCCTCATGAATAAACGAGCAGACCGAGGAACTGGCCAAAATAAGATATACAATGTGATAGTCTGGCCTTCGCCTTTGATTCACTGGATATGTTTCATGTTTAAGTGAAAGCTCAGCTCGATTTGATCGTGGTCCTACAGTTTCAGCCTCAAGGGAAACCACAGATTCAACAAAGTGATTTTTTCCTTCTTTTGAATTTCTCTGAGATTCACTGCAAACTGGCAATACTGTATAAATAAACAGCCACACCTCCAGGGGTATAATTGGACGATCAAAACACGTGAGATTTATTCCATTACAATAGCTTGTTGATTTCTTTCCACAACATTATTTTTTAACTCGTGGCACCACAATTAACGTTTTTTGCACTTTCATTCAGGAAATTACAGATACAGTCGTGCTGCAAGATGCAACGTGTGCTGCAGAATTTGTGACAAAAATTCCATCTGTCCTCCAGCTACACAGGAACCACAATTCAAATGTAACTGTATTTTGTCTTAAAGGCAAACAATGCTCTCAGTGTAGAGTTGCTGTAAACGCTGTGAGAGGAGAGAGGAGCCTTGGGTGTTTGACTCCATACGGTATGAATTTATAGCGGGATGATTATCATCTCTCCTCAAGCTGTGTTTCTGTTCATCACTGTAATTTGGTAAGTGTGTGTTTGTTCTGACAGTGTTTTCAGTCTCGGGGGCATGTTCAAGTGTTGAGAACAGCACGCGATGTATGAAAGCAACGCTTTTTAGTTTTTTTTTTTAATCTCAGACATGCTCAATTGTCAAGAGAAAACAGCAACTGTATCTGTGCTTTAAGTATCAACACAGGATCCGCAGCAAGGCATCAACGCACCGCAAAAACTGACAGACAACCAGAGTTTACAGAGGTGTGTGTGTGCATGACTCACACACACCATCCCGTACAACAGGATAGGTGATCTCTGGACATTAGACTTGAGCTGACCAATGATCTGTGATCTTCTCCTCACAAGTCGGCTCGTGTGAGACGCAGAGAGCAGGAAGGTTCAAGGGAGGAGTCATGAAAAAACAACTCTGGTGATATAGATAAGGCACAGGGAAACTTAATCTGAGTGACAAAAAAACAAACATGTAAATGTTCTGCAAATGTTTTCAAAAACTGGGCAGCTATGCAGCTGTGATGTTCCACTTGTCTATTTTTAACATATCTGGCCAACTGAGCTTGTTTGATTGCTAAAGAACATAAGGAGGGGTTTATAAGATATTCCTGCTCGTTACGACCGGGCTCTTAAACCCGACCGCCTTGTTCTTAAAGCGGTGATCTCACTGCAATGGCAGTTCAGTAGCCAAGGAGAGCCTGGGTGTGTGTATGCATGCATTGGGTGTGTAATGTGTGCGAGTGGGTTTTGTGTGTGTGTTTCAGGGACTGAAAGAGAAAAGGGGGAGCGCCTGCTGGCTTTGGGTGTGTGGGTGGGTGTGTGTGTGTATGTGTGTGTGTGTGTGTGTGTGTGCGCGCGCGCTTCTGTGTGCACATGTAGAAAGGAAAAACCTCAAACTAAACACTGGCATGAAAAAGAAAAAGAAAACCCTGCATGTAACCAGCGTCTTCTTGTCTTTCAGCGGTCTGGGAAAAGGTAACCAGAGAGCGCAGTGTTTGTAAATCACTACTAGTCGGTCCTCCCTTCCTCCTCCTCCTCCCCCTTCCCCTATATGGTCAGAAGCCCGGACAGATGGATACGCAGAGAGTTAATGATGTTTTAAAGACAGCAATCGCTCTTACATAATGTGTTGACTCATTTCAACGGAGGCTACATCCTGCAGCATCAGTCACTTGAAACCGCTTTCCTCATTTTTCAAACGGTGTTTCAAGCAGACATGAAAGAGTTCCATCATGTCAATCAGCACTGGTATAGAAACACACACACACACACACACACACACACACACACACACACACACACACACACACACACACACACACACACACACACACACACACACACACACACACACACACACACACACACACACACACACACACACACACACACACACACACACACACACACCCTTGCGTTCGATAACTGGCCATTTTGGAGAGAGAGAGAGAGCGATTAGGTCAAAGGACCAACACTGCAAATCAAACCAGTAAAAATTAGTCCAAATATCATTACAATGAATCAAGTTTCTGCTGGTGCAGGCAAGAGGAGCAGAATGAATATTTGAGTCCACAATCCTTAAAAAAAGAAGTGGATGGAGAATACAACCAAGCAACCACTGAAACTGATAAACTACCCATTGATTATGGATGAAATTTTTACTGAGGATTAACTGAGTAAAAGCGTCAAAACACACACACACACACGAAAAATCGTCCAACACAAGGAATTTTAAGTCAGATTCTGAATGATTAACAGTTTTTTTTCCTTCTTCTCCATTACACACCCTGCATAGTGGATTCCCTTTCATATTTCTCTCTGCTCATACTCCGCATTCCCAACTGAGGGAGAATCATTTCATCGCTGCCGTTCGGCAAAATACTCCCGACATCCTTAAGGATATTCTACCTCACGCCGTCTGACACAGTGACCTATTATCTGCACTGGGAAGCCTGGGGCGAGTGCACAATGTCAGGAATTATAGGCTGTACTGCAACAGGCGACTGCAGACCGACCGCATGCATCTCATGCAGTCACTTTGGTCAGTGCAAGATAACCACTGCTGCATAATGTAGAACCATAACAAGGATGAAAACAGGGGAGGACTGCAGGGGAGGGGAGGGGATGGGGGGGCACTGGCTGTTTGGTGCCGAAACACAGATTTTGCTTCATTTATACAAATTAAAGTCCGCATGTATTAAAACATGCATCTGTATGTAGAAACACTGCACGTTGAGGTTACTGGGTGATGCGCAAGGGAGGACCGACCACAGTGGACGTTCAGGTGCAGGGAGCATCGAGCCAACGCCGGGGCAGAACTGGATCACATGTCATCCGCAAACGCAGGATTCAGGCGCGTATATTACGCAGCATTACGGACACGGTTCCATCCTGGATGCCACACATCTGTAACCCGTTTACAGAACACACACCCGATCCCCCCCCCGGCGGTGGCGTCTATTGACGTGGCTGAAGTCACTACGAAGGGATCCGATCGCCAAAGCGCGTCGTGCATTCTACAACATTTTTGGTTTTTTTTACGCAGAGCCAACATAACATACAAAGGCCCGGGCAACTACAGCGGCGTCTCTGGGGGTCTGCTCCGCTGCCGTCCATCCTCCGCAGGGGCCGCACGATCTGGCGCGGGAGGCGCGTCGAACCATAATGAGGGCGAACGGAGCGAGGCGGACATGGCACCACCGGAGACGGCGACGCGTCGGAGGGGACACGGACGGCTACAGGCAAAGGAAAAAAAGGCAGGGCGCCTACTCACTTTGTAGAAAATCATCTTCAAAGTGCCGTAGAACCCCATCCTTGTAATCCCGGAGTGGCGTCCGCCCCCCCCCGCCCTCGCCCCCCTTTGCTCTCCTCTTCAGTGACAGTCGGGTGTGAAGCGCAAATGTGTGCGCGCGGAGGGGAGGAAGCGGGGAGAGCGCGAGGGCAGGGTTCTCTCAGGTAGATCCGACGCTGCCTCTGATGTGAACATGCTCACCGGACCGGCGAGCACTCAGCAGATCCCCCGGTAAAGACATGGAGGGGGGAAGGAGGGAAGGAGAGAGAGAGAGAGAGAGAGAGAGAGAGAGAGAGAGAGAGAGAGAGAGAGAGAGGGGTGGGGGGGGGGAAGAAGCTCCGCCGTGGCTGTGGCTTCAACGGGGGGACGACAATGCGATGCGTCGGTGCCGGAGCTTTTGCGCGCCGCCGTGCAGCCTCCTCGCCGAGCAGGGAGTGAACAGACGAGGCAGAGAGAGGGTGACACTCGACAGGAGAAAAGGGGGAGGAGTGGAGGGGTGGAGGGGGCGAGCGTCAGAGCGCAGAGCAGTGCCCTCCTCCTTTCCACGAGCGGCACGACGGCTCTCTCCTCCGAGGACGGGGTCGGATGACAGCCTCCCTGGTGGAGGCGGCGGGAATGGTGCAGTCCAACATGCAACACTGTGCGCAGCGCATCCTCCCGCGAGCGGGGCACGGGGAGACCGGGGAGGGGTCCGCCCTTGTCCTCCTCATCCACGCACCGCACACACAGGGGCTACAGCCACCGCTCCTCCATGTATTATTTATCATCCACACATCTACCTGCTTGTGTTTAGGTGAAGGTTTTTTAATGCAGGACTTTAACTCGCAGTGGAGTATTTTTATGGCGCAGCATTATACTGAGCGTGTAATAGATGTGAATATTCCACCACAGCAAACACGCACACGCACACGCACGCACACACACACACACAGAACACATTTCACAGGAGTGCTGCATTAAAGACAGCCAGAGTCCCACAAAGTATAGTCAGCCACCATTATCAGGCAACGGTGTGAATGGATCACGTCTGCTGCACCTGCTCATTTGCACGCACGCACGCGCGCGCGCGCGCACACACACACACACACACACACACGGGACACAGGCCAATATTTGCATTTCAGTATGGAAGGTAATGGCTGATCGCAACTGCCCAGATTACAACACTATGGGCACAGCTGACGACTCCACGACAGTTTAAACACGAATTAACATTTGGTGCCATTGAAAGTAAAGTGTCACAACTCAAACTGCCCTTTTTCCCCCCCAGGAGACAAAATAGACATCAAGTAAACAAACCGGTGATGGCGTATAAGCATTTTCTCTGCTTCTCTTCATAAACGAGAAATACACTAGAAGCTTTTCTGTTTGATTCATTTGGACAAATTGAGGACGAGATATAATAAACACAAGAGCGTCTGGTCAACTGTGTTGTGTCGACGTGCTGCTACGAACAAACTGAAACACATCGCTCCATTAAACAGACCACGTGGCATTTCTTAACACTGACATTTGTGTGTAGCTTTAATTTAACTTCAGCGTGAGTTTGCAAGCTTCTGGGCATACAACAGCATTATTTGTTCTGTATGTTTTAGATATCCAGTTCATACCAGTTTGGATAAAGTCCTTATAGTTTCAGTGGGTCTTAAAGGTTTGCTACTGTTGACCTGAGATCATCGAAACAAGGGACGCAATGAGGTGATGGGGCATTGAGATCTGGCAGTCTTTCACACTCTGTAATCACCGAGGGACCCACAACAAGGGAGGGAAGTTTAGGGCTCATAACTGAAAAGGTTTAGCACAAGTGGTCTGGTAAAATATGAGGCAATTTGGGATGGAAAAGTGTTGGACCGGACAAAGAAATCGATGTGTCAACGGTAATTTTAAACAAATATAAGCAGATCTAGATGAAATACTAGGGGGAAAAAAGTCTGTATGGATGTGGTAAAAGATACAAATCATGACTATCTGAGAAGAAACGACAGGTGGCTAATCCGTGCATTTTAGTCCCACTTAGTTTCTCACCATAATAAAACTCAAAGAAACCACTGGAGTAAGTGGAAACCAGAGTGCAACAGGCAGCCCGTTTCAAGTTTTGGTCTGTGTGTTTAAGATGGCCCTCATGAGAAAGGCCCTGTGGTTGCTCTCTGCCGCCACAACCTTTACACAGCTCATTGGAATGCTTGGCATGCGAGAGGGGTTGCACTGTGGCCTTTGAATGGGCCGTGGCCTCCTTTGTCGCTCTCCTTCTGCCAGTTGGTAAAGCATTAACAGAACCCCCCCCCTCCCCTGATTCTGACCTCCTGCTTATCAAAGCACAAATCCTGCTGGCCAGATGTAAAGCTGCGCAAAACTGGTATCTCTCAAAGCAAACTCGTTTGCGACTCTGTGTTCCACCCGATTTTGGCTCCTTTTGCTGTGATATTTGAACAATGTGTGAAATTACAGTCATCACGTCGCAGTGCAGTTACGAGCTTGTGGGGAGATGCAAACACCCGGTCTTATTTGACTGTGCAGAAATAACAGACAACATCACTGCCAGGGTTTCAGCAGCACACTACCTCAACAGATACAAGGAGAAAGTTCATGAAGGGATTCAAATGATCAATTCTCTTTTAATATTAACACGATCATTCAATAAATGAAATGATAATAATAACGAATTGCCAGTAAAATTTCGCAGAAAAATATTGGTCTTTTTGGTCTCATTATCAAAATATGCCAAGATAATTTAAAATAATAAGCAGCAGAGAAAAGATTTTGACATTTTCAGTGTTTGACACTTTGACTTGATTTAGAACTAAAATGATTAATCAATCACTAAAAAGACAAATCTGCGAATACACTAAGTATGGGTGAAGCTCAACGGTTGCAGCTTCTCAGGTGTAAAGATTTTCGTTTTTCTTTGTGTTTTCTAAGTCCTTTAGGCAATTTAAATATCTTTTGGTTTTGCTCTGTTTATTGCATGAAGTAGTCGAATATGGCTTTGAGAAATTGCTTTTTGTTCGACACTTTATAGGCCGTAGATCAACGGATTAACCGAGAGAAAAAAAACTGAAACAAAATGAAGCAGTCATAGTTGCAGCCCTTAATTGATTAATGTTGGGAGATTAAATTTCTGTTATGTCTCTATTCGAATGAGATTAGAGGAATGTGACTGGTCTCAAGCAAATGTTTGGGGGGGGGGTTCACAATGTGAGAAAAGGGCATTTCTTGAGCAAATGTTTAATGTGAGGAGGTGAACTTGAATGAGGCAAATACTTCCTGGGCAGTGATGCATCTCTAAACGGGGCCGTGTCATTGTGCGATTGTCCTCCCCTTGAAAAAAATGAGGACTAGGGGGTCTTCGTTTAATAGATTTTTTTTCTTCTCTGGAACGGTGAAGTGTGAGCCCCATTCCAGGCTGGACAGATTTAATGCGTGTGGGGGAGGTTTGATGAATAAGGAAACCATGGATCGTGGCTTTCTGTGGAGGATAATAGCGGCAACATCTGCATGGAGTGGAATTAACATATCCTACAGCCACCCACGCGACTGAAACGTTCAAGTTTGAAGAGGTCATGTCAAAAAAAAAGAAATTAAAGCAAGAGCTAAAGATATCTCTTGACATCAATAGGGTTCATGGAAAATAAATGGAGAACAGGGGTCAGCATTTGCAACTATTGCCAATTATTTAAACTGGAGTCTCGAGCAAAAGCGGCATTATAACATGTATTCAAGTGGAACTTCAACGTTGATGAGGGAACAATGAAATTCAAAGAGCCAGTGTCACATACATGAATGCAGTTAAAAGATGAAGACTGCAGACGCAAGAAATCTGTCAAGTGTGACTAAACACTTTCAGTGATCGCAATGGTGCACCTGACATTCAGAAGTCGGCCTCTGTGTGGGTTTGTGTTTAACGTTATTTTCTTTCCCCATCCACATTCTGCCAGGATCCTTATTTTATTTATTTTTTTCCGTCTGAACGGCTCTGACTCTGATAATCTTCTCGGCTCAATGTGGGTGGGGAAGAAAAAAACAATATGGCATGTGTGTATGTGTGAAGCCGTGCCCTGTAATCCCACTCTCGCAACATCACAACATTAAAACAAACTGCTGAATGAAAAAATTGGGACCGTTTTTTGGTCAATAAAAATGCTGCAGTGATCTTTACACTTGGTCCCAAGTCCAGCCCAGACCCAACATCATCCACGGAGGCAGCCACCCCTACACTTGATTAAACTTCTTTTGTCTTGTGAAGGGACAAACTCCAACATAAACTGGTTAGCAAAAAAATATTTGTATAAAAGGTGAAGGATGAAACCGCATCCCTAGCTTTTCCTCAAGGTGTTGAGTTTGTAGAGGTTATATTATGAAGTCTCAATAATCAATGAATGTGTGTCTCTGCATTTTCAAGCCTGGAACGACACTCAGGATTGTTATGTTGTCAAATCACAAGCATCATACCTCGTCCATCAGCAAAGTGCCTCAAGCATACAACAGCTCAGTGCCAGTTGCTAGCTGGAAACGGTTGCGAGAAAAAGCTTCAAAGGAAAAAATCGTGACCCTCTCCGAGTGCCACAGTCTCCTTCATACTGATCTTCATTTAAAGTTTACCTACAACACAGCTGCAAAGTTAGGTAGGAAGTTTGGATGGCTCGGATTCAGTGAGTGACTTCTCTTCTGCATCATGCACGTCATTTCAATTTACACCATTTAACAGGAGAAGACGCTTCACATAAATATAAAGTACATATTACGAATTAAGCTAAGAGTCTTTTGCAAAGATCTCAGGATCCATATGAATGAAATGAGCATAAACCACACGGACTCAAATTTTACGGCAACATTTCGGCCTTTGAAGGAGGAGTAAAAAAACTTTTCTGTGAGGAACTCTCATATTCTAAAATTCTAATATACGATGTGATAAGCACCTCAGATGGAAGTCACATACTATATCTTCTAATGGCATATTGTACAGGAACGTTTTCAGCATAGAGGTATTAACAATTTCCTCCATTTCTAATCCCTTTTCCCATGACAGACCTATCCGGTTTTGCATTTGGATGCTGCCTGAGCTGTCATATCTCATTCAGAAATGAAAGCGGGGTTATGGAAATTTGTGTGTGATGAGCCAGGCGAAAACTTGGCCGGGGCTAGCACGAACATTTACACAAAAATGAGTAAACCTCTTTAATCATCCAGAATTACCCGTCTGCATCCCAGATGAAGCAGAAGGAGCCAAATTGTGCCTGTTGGGTGTTTTCCTGTCATCTTTCCATCCCTAAATATGCTCGAGAAAGTGGTGGGAGAGCGTGTGGGGACGTTCTGACACCGTCTCAGTCGCATGCCTTGACCTGAACCCACTATAGAAACTTCTGCATCTCACTGCCTTTGGTATTTTCCTTTCAGTCTCTGACCTCATCTGGGACATCATCTACCCATACTACCCTTTATCTCACCAACAAAGAAGTAATCTGCATGTTTGCTGTGCCAAATACAGCCTTTCAAAGGGAAATATGCCCGGGCAACCTCTGAACTGAGATTTCCCCTCAATCGAAGTGGATTGGGGATCAGAGGATGCCATTTAACACAGTCTGTTACAAGCAGTGATGAAGGCAAAATTGTTGATCATGCACCCTTCTCTTCAACATTAGCCACGACAATTTCTGTCGGTTGATCCACCACTTTGGTCCAAAGTGAAATATTTAAACAAGTTGGAATGGATTAGTATTCATTTGGTACGGATTCTCATGGAATCTAGTACACACATTCATGGACTCTATCACTCATTTATGATTTTGCGTGAAATATCTCGACAACTGTTTGAGGGATTGCCATGTTATGTGGTACAGACACTCATGCCCGCCTTAGGATGAATTGTAATCACTTTGGTGATATGTGAGTTTTCATCAAGTGTCGTCATCAGGCCAAAGCCAATTTGCCCTAATTCTTCAGTTTATGAACAAATACTCAAAGACATTCCCATCAAATACATTTCATTGTGCCACTTGTAAATGACGCGAGGAAGCTGGGAAAGCAATTTTTGTCTCGAGGATGAGGTACTTTTACTGTTGACTCTTCCTTTACTGAAGATTAAACGAAGGTGGGTCCTTCTGACAGGTGAGCCTGACTGATAAGGGGGATCTGGGAAGAATGCAGGTGAGCATGTCGCAAGTTTGCTCAGCTGAAAGTTGAAAAACTGGGCTCTTATATTGTCAGTGCTATTTGTTGATGGCCAGGTTGAGTAGAGAAGTGGCACAAATGGACAGTGACCAAAGGAAAACAAACATTCGATAAGAGTGAAACGTGACGTCCATGATGATACACAATCCAATTTCTAGAAAGTGAAGGGCACATTTGATCTCGTTTAGATGTGTCTGCTCGGCCATGCTCTGAAAGCCAAGGCTCTTGTCTAAAGTGTCTGTTTGGCAGCATTATCTCGGGTGGACCACCAGCTGAGTGGGTGATAGCAACCTTTTTACTGCTTAACTTGACTGCTATCAACTGCCCTGTGTGATGGCACAAAGTGAGACTCCCATAATAGATATATTCTGAAGGAGATCAGAAAGAGGCAGCACATGAAAGTATATAAATCTTTTGGACATTTGTTGGTTAGAAAGAGTGATGCAAGGTAACAGCAATTCAGTGTGACATGACCAGATCTTTACTGAAGTATATTGACTAAAACCAAACATACTGTTATTGAGAATATACTGTAAATAGAGGTTTAACATGTACAAAATAGACTACATGCATTTTTGTTGCATGGTGAATAATGAAAATAGTACCAACTATCAAAAAGACAAAATGATAAATTCATAGCATCAATTTTAAAATGTTACAATTAGCCAAATAAAATGTCAGAATGATTAAACAAGTCAATTAACTGGTACATTCAATGATAACTGTATTATGTTAAAAAAAATGAAATTAATTTTAAATTATTATGACTTAAATGATTACATTTGTTTGACGAATTTGATTAGATAGGGCCTTTATCATTTTAAAACTGTAGCAAATATCCAGGTCGGGTTCCTAAACTCTACACTTATTACACTATATGAGAAATACATAAAAGGAGAGTGAATGCATCCACACAAATGGGATGAACGTTATTTTTTACTCAAGGACACTGAACACAGGAAATCGGGCTGTTGCTTAACAAAACAGCCTGAGGGCGAATGAATATTGCTTGTGGAGAAAGAATGGATAAGAAGATGATCATAATTTACACAAGGTATATTCTGCCGTGGGATCATATTCACAGTTGCAGTATAATCAGCCTCACTGGAAGGGCTGAGGATCAAGTCGCATTTCTTTGGCTGAAGGAATGAGAGTTAATAACAGATGGAGTCTTTTTATACATTAGGGAGAAAAGAGGGGAATTTATTGTTCAGGCGAAGACCTGGTCGTGCTACAGCACTGCATCGGCAAAACGTATTTCTGTTGTGAGAATAGTTAGAGGGATGATTGTGATGCAGAGAGAGAGAGAAAGAGAGAGAGAGAGAGATGCATCTCCCAAAATTTATACGGCTACAGGGACGGACAAGGGTCAAGGGCCATAAATGTTTCATTTCAGGAAGGGCAGAGGAGCAGTGAACCTTGGATGGCTCGTAAGCATGTTTGTCAGTCTCTCTCTCTCACACACACACACACACACACACACACACACACACACACACACACACACACACACACACACACACACACACACACACACACACACACACACACACACACACACACACACACACACACACACACACACACACACACACACACACACACGATTCTGCTGCTGCAGCTTTCGACAGATGCAACATACTACCTGTATTTATTGAGAGGTGGAGTAAATTTGCATGTTGCCATACTGTCCAGCAGTAATTTGTGTTTTATATGGTGGAAATTATCAGTTGACTCAAAATAAACAAAGAAAGTAAGTTCAACCGTATAAGAGCCACACACGAGGACAACGGATAACATACGTGGAATCAACTCAAGGAGATGAAGAGTAACAAGAAAAGGACATTTATCGCAAAAACACAATAAAACCCACCAAGAAAATTAGAGCACAGAATTGGTGTAAGTACTATTTAGGTGTGCAGGAATAATTGGTAAGGCTGGTGATGTTATAGGTGGTTGCCATATGTCCATTGAATTCTGAGGTGGAGATGTGTCTGGCTGTGAGGGAAGGCAGCGCGGGCCCCTGAGGAGTTACGTCCCATGCTGGGCAACGTGGAGACAGACGGAAGACAGAGGAAGAAGCCAGCTGCTGACAAAAGTAAATCCTGAATGGCTGGAAAAATGTATTTTGCGAGAGATGAAGGACAAGTATAGCATACTTCATCAAAACTCCTCTAAGAAAACAGCAAAAAATAACTTTTACCTCGTACTGTTCAAGCATCTGCTACAATAACTAGGTTGAATATGTGTTTAAAGATAAACTGTCATTGTTCTCTTTAGAATGAATTGATCAGCAGGCCAATGTTCAGCAGCGCTTTTAGTGAGCCTTTTTTCAAAGTTGCTGGTGGTGGATTATACACGGGGAAACGGTGGTTATGTCTCACTGATTCGATTCAGCTTTTGCTGCAGTCTTCTCCTCCTCCCTGCCTCCAACTCATACAGCTTCTGACACATGCTCCCAGAGACCTCCTACACACAAACTACACAGACAACACCACTCTGCTACTTCCTATCTTGCGGAGAACAGATACGAGGAGAATAGTGTATTGGGTCATTTAGAAAAGCACATCTAGGAACTGGAGTTTGTGTGTGTGTGTGTGTGTGTGTGTGTTTGTTGATTTGTTTGCTCATGTGTAATGTTTTATGCTATGCATAATGTATACGACAATTCCCCAAGAGGCCTGCGAGAGGAAAACACAATGCATTGTCATACATCTCGATTCAGACACTTCAGTTCAAGCCCCGGGGACAGGTTGATATTGATACAGCAGAAAGTGACTGAGTGACTTTTTACCTTCCACCTATAGTGACTAATTCACTGCATGAATTAAACATTCCGTTGAACTATTTTGTCGGTTTTAAAACCCACGTACATTGTATGCGTGAACCGGAGAGGCAGAGTGATTTAGGAACATATTTTCACCTTCTGAATGTAGTTTTTTTTTTTTTTGTTTAAAACATTATTAGACCCATATTGTTTGACGTCAGAGACAATAGAGGAAAACAAACCAAATGTTTAGGAGAAGTATAACAATTGGAGGGGGAGTATTTTAAACCTTATTTTGGGGCAAACTCACCAAACCTTAAAAGCAGTTTTCTGGGGGCGTTTTCCAACACTGCAGCTGACTAGAGAGACTTGTCTATAAGGACTTTGTTGACATTCTCTATTCAAACGGGTTATTTTGTCTTAAGTCCGGTAAAACATTCTGTCAGCTGCAAGTTTCTCTAAACAGACCTTTGAAAAAGCGCAGTCCTTTGTCTTCAAACAGACATAAAAATTACAAAGTCAAGTATTGAAGCGTTAAGTTTTGATTACAAACTGCCACTGCTGCTGAACTAATTTGTGTCCCGGCTCTGAGAGGAATAAATGGACCTTGTTAAGTTGTTCAAAGTGGACCGCAGATTGCCTGACATAACAGTCCTTGTCAATCCTGTCAGCGTTTTCAGTTTAAGGTCAAGGGTGTTGCATCAACTTCAGAACATCCATCCATTTAACACGCAGGGCAAGCGATAACACGCTGCGACGTTCAAATTTTCACCTTGTGGCCGGAAGTGTATTGTTATTTCAAGCTGTCAAATGCCCCTGCTTCATTCTCTAAAACTTGTCAGTTATCTTGATGAGCCGTCTACCTTGAAACGACATCTAGACCCGAGGGCGAGCTAACCGACAGCATCTGTAGAGCTACTGCGGGTTTTGGAGCCGCAGGTGGCAACAGGAAAGTAAACATCGGCTTCCTATTTAAATGGTGCACGTTCTCTTGGGGCTAACCAATAAGCAAGAACGCTTGAAAGTTTTAAGATATGAGCCTTTAAACTTTGTTGTCCTAACCGTGTTGGGACTGTTAAAGGCCTCCATACATCATGAGAATGACTGAGAAACAGCCGTCTGTCATATTACTTGAAATATGTTTTAGGCCAAACATATATAAACGAGACCCAATGACCAGAGGGACGAGACCTTTACACATTTAGAAATATTAGAACGCCGCCTACCACATAACCTTTAACTGCTAGAGATGGGTGACTGTGTGTCACTTCCTTTTTTTATACAGAGCCAGTTGACATGTCCCGCTGTCATCTCCGTTTCCCTCACTTTCCCCAACTTTCTCTACAAAGACGACACGCAGCCAACAGGCCAGTCAATGAAATGAGCACAAGAGTGGAAAATGGAGAGAAGGTTGGAACAACCTCGCCAAAAATAGATGTCCCTCAGCGCACACACACACACACACACACACACACACACACACACACTCTCTCATCATACTTTCGCACCGCAACAGCATGGAAGGCCTTAATGTTCCTGCGTAGAAACCACAGCATCTTCTTCAGAGGATTTTGGCCTGTATTTCAAAAACGGTGGAACACAACTTGGGAGTTAATATCGCTTGGGGAGAGGAAAGTAGAGTGAACCGAACACGGCTATCAAAGTAGGTTGTTGAAACCTCCTCTCCACCTACCGAGCACTGGAACTCTACATTGGAACAGACAGTTGAGTGGCTGCTGACAAAACTTATTTTACTTATTCATAGTAGCTGAAATGAATATTTGATGAAATTCAAGATCGATAAAATGCTATAATATTTGGACTGCGCTGACTGGGTCCGGCAGTGTTCAAGTCAAACGGTGTCCAAGATTTCAGTCACTTTCTTTTTCTTCTGTCATTTTTCATGATGTTTAAGTCACATGCAACATTAAAACTTCTGTTTCACTCTGTACGTCATTATGGACATTTCTCAGGGGTTTTTGTAGAAACCCCCCATCTTTGTGTTTTTAACCAAAAGGCATAGTTCAGGCTAACCACCAAAGTAGCTGAGATGCAGAATGTTGCGAGTCATAAGTATTTTGTTTTTACCGCAGCATGATAATTTAAATCAGCATCACTGACTGCAGGGGAATCCTTCCAAGGCTAATACATATTTCATGGATAAAAGAATTGAAAGACCAAAACCAGCAAAGTGTTAGTTTGTCACTCAATGTATTTCTCAATGTATCTGGGAAGAGTAAAGAGTAGTGCATATATGACATTTAACTTTTTATCAGTGCTGCCTTATCAGGCATAGTCATAGATAGGATACATGTTGGTTTTGCTTTTTTTAAAAGAAATATCACAAGACTTATTATTTGACAAATGTGAACATTTTTTATTCTGCAGTTAACGCAAAACCGTTCACCCAATGTCTCTGCTGGTAGCGTGCACTCTGACTCCTGCTTCCCTCTTAGCATGTGGCCTATGGATCAATATCACTGACAAGCCGAAAGGCGATCATTAGCAAAAACCTTCACCAACTCAGTTCATGTAAATGGGAGGCGGTTCTCACCACACCAATCCTGCCTTGACCCTATAGATTACCTTTAAATTTCACAATAGGCAGCTCACAATAGCCGCCATGTGCCGAGCGGTTTAATCTACACAGCCCATCTGCTGCGGCTGCTGCCCGTGAGTTGAATCTGTGAGGAGAGAGGGAGTGCCCAGCTTCCCTCTGAAGCTCATGGGTGTCTGTCTCACTACATCCTGTGGGACAGCTGTATGTTAATGTGCACAAGAGGCCGGGGACAGCAGCAGTCACTGGGATTGCCAGGCAGACCCTGAACAAGGAACCCCTTCTCAGTGGGTAGCCAAAGGCACGAACTTGGCAGATTAGACATTCAGGAAACAAATAAGGCTCCATCACAGACGGGCACCCCAAATCGACAACAACCCAACACACACGGCTGCAGAAAAAAAAATCTTATACTGTTGAAGTGATGAGACTGAACACTCTGCCGGGATTTTCTTTCTTTTTGAAAGTCAATACATGTTGTAATTGGGAAAGACGATATCAGACATCATCTATCCTTAAGCCTCCTTACAGAGAAAAAGAAACTGCCGAATTTATTTATGGCTAAAATCATGACCAATTAATTTCACATTAGTACCACTGGAAGTGTTGGTTGTATTTTTGTCCTCCTTCGTCTCTAGAAAAAGGCAGAAATGCAGTCAGTGACAGCGGAAGTCAGACATCTCAGGTGGAACCGGCACAGTAAAAATGATAATGCTTTGGGAAAATCAAATCAATAATTCAAGGCCAGGCAAGTTGCAGATCTAATCCTGACGCGATAATGACGAAGGACAGGCAGGGGCGTGGGCAGCAGTGGAGGACCCCCGCAACAACCCTCCTCCCTCTATCTGTAAACTGTTGCCTGGCAACAGGATTCGTACTCGCTGGCCTCCAGGCTGCAGTGTGCTGCCTCTGGCCTCATCCAGGGATAAGGCTCTTGTTTGCTATTAGAGTCGACCAATTCTGGCAATGGATGCAGGGCTCTCCATTCAGTAATGAATTCTGCAGAGGCTGCTAATGACGCCTTAAATTTCACAGGGAAAAGGGTCAATTTTATCTCAAAAATGTGACACAAAACCACACAAATCAGGGCTGGGTATGTACCAGCAAGTTCTCCCCGTGTGTATTATTACAATTTGTCATTCACCTCTCTTGACTAACAATGCCATGAACATCAGGCAACAACAGGCTGGAAAACCATCCTCTTTTAAAGGTAACGGCCCAGGCTCGAGGATTTCTCTTTTCCAGCCCATGCCATCTGTCTCCGATGCGCTCTGTGGCGACGTTGCTTAATTATTATGCAAGGGAGAGACGCTTATAAACAAATTCATTGTTACCAAGCAAAGGGCTGGTTTCCAAAAATTGCCAGATCCTCTGTGTTGCTTCAGAATTGTGCTCACAAAAAGAATTAAAACAAAAAGGATATGAGGATGAGGAGGAAGAATGCATCAAATGGTGACATGTGAAAAATTCAATGGCTGATAAAACAGACGTACCAGAGAAGGATTACAAGGAAATACATTCTCCTCATTGGGGCTGAGAGGAAAAGCTGACAGAGATTCAACTTTCAGGATTACAGGCTTTGCTAGCATGCCTCAACATACAGATTGTACTTTACCTCCAAAAATACTCTGAAGCACAGGTCGTCTTAATGAAACACTTGTTTTTCATTGGAGGAAGTGCTGAACCAAGCAAATAACACGTCATGGCATTAAGCATATCAATTACTTTGACAGAAGCTACAAAGAGCCAATAGTCTCCTTAACTGGTTTATAATTTGTTTAAGCAGAAAAGTGTCTTTTCTTTTTAAGAGGAGTTTGAAGTGTCACGGACAAGCTACATGGGAAGGAAACTATTTATTAGTATTTTTAGTCACTAAGCAACTGACTCCAGAGTAGATAATCTGCTTCCTGTTTACATGCCCAGTGTATGTAAATGGTCACGTGATGTGCTTTTTCAGGTCAGGTGAGATAAGTCCATCATAGATTAAAGCTCCAGAATACACTGCTTGCAAGTCTTATCACTTTTCATGAAGAGCAACAATAGTTTTCTATTGTTTTCTTCCTGCTTTTATTATGTCTTGTAAATGTATTTGTAATGTATTAAGGCTTTAAATAGCTTTTTGAAAAATGCAGGAGCTGCCTCAGGGAAATAGACAGTTTTTTCCCCCATTTGTATAGATTAAAAAAATTATATATTGAAAATAGGTTTGGCAGACAATTGCCACGAGCAAGTGGTGCGTATATGTGAATCCACATCTCATCAGGTACTTTCACATGCACACTAAATCCCAGTTATAGATTTTTGGCCATATTCACGAAATTATGTTTACATGAACATATCTCAACACGCTTACTTCTATTCTAATTCTCCTCTTTTTAAACATGAGGGTTTTGTAAAATAAATATCTGAGGTAACCACGTTTATCATGCTATAGTATAAAAACACAGACTGTGTAATTGAATGTCTTGTGTGCTTACCTTAAAAAATAGTTTCCTAAGTTTAAGTGTCCATAAATGATCTAAATGCTATAAAGGCCTGACAGCTTGAGAGGTAATAAAACATTCTCAAGTATTAAAGCATGAATTTGTACACTGGCAAAAGGTTTAAGAGAAGTCACATTAACTGAAGAGACCGCACAGCAAAGAATGCATTAACCCATAGTAAACAAAGTCTGAGGACAGCGGAAATGTTTGATAAAGAATACCATAAATACGGAATAAAAACTAAAATGTAACTACTCAGCAAAGTAAGAGTCATGACATTGGTCAATTTTAACCAGTAGGACACAGAGCAGAGGAAATGACATTTTAATATCTCTCTAGGGTCATAAAAAAGGTCAATTCAAGGTTTGAAAACTCTACTCTTCCTGTGAGCAGTGGTAAGAAAAAGAAAGTGAACTGGCTGGTGCTGACTTGGCAGGTGCATCTACAGCTGGCTAGGGGGATGGAGCAGCAGCACAACCTGGCCACAACGCTCTCTGGCGGCCCTGCGGGGTCTCACTCTCCCAGGCTCATCACAAATTAAAGAGACCAGTCGGACCGAATCAGCACTTTCTCTTCTCCACTGTAGCATGCTGATGTTGTACAGAGGCGTAAGGCAGGGGGGCCCTGAGAAGAGTCTTCATGAAGCATGAAGCGCACATGTGGGCACGTGAGCCGTAAGCATCATTTCAAATGCAACATCAAGAGTTTTAGCAAGTGATATTGCGGACTTGCAGCATTCCAGCTTTTTGCTCTTACAGTGTGTCATGCACTGTCAGGTGTGCTACATGTCAGTATTTATGTTTGGGCAGTTTTTAAAGCTCAGAACTACGTTTCTGAAACCAGGACTTCAACACAAGTGTTGACTCTAGACTGCAGATGGTGTGGGAGACAATATTTGGTCGTTTTAATTAGCAAGCAGTCCCGGGTGGAAACTTGGTGGATTTTCAACGTCCATTATTTCACACCATTAGTCACCATTATTCCATGTAACTAATTACCAAACATACTCCGTTGTAAACCATCAAGATGGCAAAATTCTGGGTTTTTAGGGCTGATAACCTTTTATAGATTTAAAGATAGATGACGCAGAGGTCCAACCAAAAAAAGTCATGGAGGGAGGGAGAACAAGAATATTAGCTTCGGTTGCCGGGGTAGTCGCCCCTATGTGACATTTAAAACATTTCCAAAAATTGGCTGTGAATGTTTGATGCGGGAGGAAGCGTGTTCAACATATTTATTGGAACTCAAATACCCAAAGTTTAAAAGAGAACTCCACAGATTTAGCATCACGCTCGCTGGGCGGCTGTGGCTCTGGAGTTAGAGCAGGACGTCCGCTAAACAGAAGGTTGGCAGTCGGATCCCCGGCTCCTCCAAAGTGTCCTTGGGCAAGACACTGAACCTTAAATTGCCCCAGACGATGTACCATCTGTGAGATGGAGATGTGCTCTGTATAGAACAAGCACTGGGTGAATGTGAATTGTAGTGCAAAGAATAGAAAAGCTCTCTATAAATTCAGTCCATTTACTTTATAAGATTGTCTGACTCTAAAAGGAAAGTTTAAAAAAAAAAGGATCAATATTGAAAAAGCAGGTATCAAAGATAATTTCTTCTTTTACTTCACACATTCCCATTCCTGGGGGGCGTTCTGATGGTATCAGTGAATTTCAGTTTCCAGCCGCTAGCATCAGGCAGAGATGAGGAGTTGACCTTTAATGTCATGAGCCTTGACTGATCCAATAAAGGTAACGGACATGTTTCTTTTCTTAAACTTTTGTTTCTCAGAGGTGAAAGTAAAGACACCCTTGGAGCCAAACAATGTGCCTCATAGTAAAAAGTTATTGGAATAATACTTTTAATTTTGTTCAGGTATATTCCATTGGAGATGAATGAATCAAGTACCACACTTTCATTTGACTCAACTTAAAGTCTGTCCCCGGCATGGTGGGGTTGTGTTTTTCCATTAGACTAATGGTAAACAAGTGGGAGGGGTAAGACGCGGCGTAATGAGGCCGTGCTAATTACATCAGGGCTCTGTTTGAATGAAAGGCTCTGGGATGTTGCTGCCGAGTAAGGAGACGTAGCTGGAAAATCTAATGTCGCCATGGAATCCCTTTCATTGTCATCCATCACAGTAATTTAACACACTAATGACACACTGCAGCAGAGATTTGAAACAGAAAAAACTGAGCTCAGAAGAGCCAGCTGCTCTGTGTTATCGTATGTGTACATCTTAGCGCGTGTATGTGGGGAGCCTTTCATTGATTTCCCATTTTATTTTAATAAATTAATCGCTACAACTTGCCCCCCCACCCCCATCCACATCAGAGGAGAGCATATTGATTGCTTTGTTATTCTGCCTTAAGGAGGCCATGAATTGCTAATGAAAACCCACATTCGGCAGGGAACAGCATCAGGGTAAATATTCAATTCCTGGCCATGCAAAACAAACAGAGCTAAACTGTTGAGGGACTGGGAGACAATTCAGCAGGTTCACAGCTTGTGACCTTGGTATTTATTTGTTGCTGTTAATTTGAAAATCCAGGGATGGCAAACGTGACGTTTACTCTCAAACGACAAAAACACGTGTCTTGGTCATGACTGGCTTGTGCCCAAGAGTTTTTACTCAAAACTCATAACTGATGCTGCAACTAATCGTTACTATTTTCAACCGTTTTCTTGATTTACTACCTGTTTCTTTTTAAACACATTTTCAGACAAAAGCCAAAAATGTCTGTCAAATGTTCTAAATGCCAAAAAAATGGCAATTAAATTACTTTTTTGCAACACTTAAAAACCTAAAGACATTTAATCTACAATTTTTATAAGACAAAGATAAGCAGCAAAGGAGATGCCAAAACTCAGGAGCTAATGGTCTTTAATAGCTTCGACACATTTCCTGATAAAACCACGTCTAAACCCCTGAGCATGCTTATACGCAACGAACCTGTGCCAGGAAACCAAACGCAGATCACAACGTTGGAACGTCGTCTTGGAATGCAAACTCTTCACCAAGAGAAAAATAAATTACTGGTAACACACTATTTCTGGTCTGGCACTTAATGGCTCCCTCTGCCTAATGTCTGAGCACTCGGGAGATGGTGATAACACTCTGGAGAACACTGGAGGGTTTAAAGTACAGCTTTTACACACACCTCATTCCAAATGGTACTCCACGATTATTATCTCTCGGCAGCAAAATAATTTCCCTTCACACTGAGATAAAGTGTGTATACTTTGACATATGCACTCGGGCAGTTGGCGGAGTAGAAGAATCAATATGAGAAGCTGAAATGAGATTCACACTCTTGTCTACACGGACAATGCTTTTATTCTACGTGAGGTCAGAGCCGTCACGAGGAAAGAGAATACATATGGAGATAAATGCTGTTAAGATGGAAAAGGAGCGGCACTTGGCTTCCAGCGGACACCAGTGGACATTGAGACAGATGACAGATCAGCAGGCACATCTCTGGTTTATGATTTCTACGTAGCCTGATGTGACCTCAACATGGATACAGATGTGCTGCTGGGAAACGTGTTTTTATGGTTTCCGAGCTGGTGGGCAGACTAAAAAATGTGAACACATTGATGGAGCAGCAGAAAAGGTTTTCTGTAAATGTGGCGTTGTCTGTATGCTTTCAATGGAGTTACCAGCAATGGTTGTGTCAAATGATAAGCTAGGTAGTGATACTGCTCACTTAAATTTGGGAGACCATTATATCATGTAAGAGAATACCTTTACAGCTCAAGGCTCTCCGATTTCAAACTATGAGTTTTCAAAAAGGAGTGGACAAGATTTGATGTCCCCCAATTATCCACAAACAAGTTATAATGCTTGTGACATTAATTGTATTTTTAGAACGGGATCTTCATCCTGATTCTTCTCTAGCAGGTTTCATCTTCGCTTAAACGTAATAAATAACATATGGCAGATTCTTGGGAGTTTCTTCATAAATAAGCACAAATAAACAGCCATAAATAAGATGTATGAAATCTGGAGAGTTTAATTGTCCCTGACAACTCAGCCACAGTTTACCTGTCTTATACATACACAAATTATATTTTCAAATGAGCACATTTGTTTATAAAAGACAAGACTCAACTGTGGCGAAACCCTTCACGCAAAGGAATCGTTTTGGTCTGAGAAAACGAGTGTGGGAGCTTAATGCTCGTTAAAGTTGATATAACCACTATATAAACTATAAAACAAGGTCCTCGGTTTCCACAGATAAGAGCTCTGTGGACCAACACTGCGTAAAAAAGACTTGGCTTGTGCAATAGAGCAGGTCTGTAACTTACCGACCGACAGCCCCTCTGATGCAGACAGCCTGCAGTGAGTCAGAGGCAGTGAAACAACAGAGATGCAGTCTTTGACCCAACGCCGGCATGAGAGAGACAGGGTGAACCGACGCTTCACGGGTCCACAATTATCCCTGTGCCACCTCACGCCGCGCCAGCTCGTGATACTGACAGCCACTATACATCTGGTGACTCATCAAAGTCTAGCACACCCGAGGGCTGATCGCTGAGTCATTTCACATGCTGATACCAGCTATGCCACAGACGTAACCAATACAGCAACACTGCATTAATCAAAGAATATTATAGAACTGCCATTACAAGGTGATCTGGTATTTGGATGGATCTATATATCTGTCGGCCAATAATATCGGCCCATATGAGCCATTCACAGATTTCAGTAAGGGCGTTTATTTTGGCCGATATGAAAACTTTTATTTTACAGACAAACAATGCAGAAGATGTGAACATTTGTTTTCTTAATTCAAGTTCTATATATTTGGTTGTATTTGTGTTTTCTTTTTATCTATAGTTATTTACAATAATTTAGGTTTATGGTTAAACTATAAGCAAAAATATCAAGCCTCAGTTACATTTATTCGTCATAAGGGTTTGATGACAATATTTTTGGAATCATTGACAATTTAAATATTCATTTTAAATAGGCACCAATATATTAGTTGAAATTTGAATAGAAGACTGGTATTTTATTTTTCTGGATTCTTTTGTTTAAAATATAAAGTTAAAACTTTAACAAATAGCTATAGAATCCTTCAGCACAAACCTTCTTGGGACTTCCCAAGGATTTGTTTTCTGTAAAATTACAAACATTCATCGTCAAACATCGTCTGAGCTCCCTCAGACTCTTAATGTAGTACTGAGTGCTGCACTCATTGTCGTCATAACAACCTGAACATGTATTAAAGCCAGGAGTGTCTGCATGTGGAAAATAAAAGGGGAGAGTTGCTGCTTGAAAGACGGCAGATGTGTGTCTGAGGGACGTGTGAACGGCATATCAAGTCTCATGTCTCCTAAGCATAAAGACAGAAATGGAAAATGGTGGAAGATGTACAATATGTGGGCACAAGAGAGGTGATTGGACACAACTAAAACAAGACCACTGTGAGCCACGAGACAACCGCAGCAACAACCTGTGCCATGAAAATGCCCACAACACTGAGTTTAATATCCAAGTGTCCAAGCAAGACAATTTAAATGCAAAGGGTGCGACTGTAATGCACAAAACCCTGTTGGCCGTGTTTTAACATGGGGAAGGTCGCGCTGAGCCTTCCAATGCCTGAGTGGTCATTTCACTTTTTAGTTCATGCTGCCCCCTAGAGGCAACCAAGCAGCATTTTGAGTTTTTGCAGATGATACTTTTCATGCAGTGTAGAGCACTGTGGCACGATGGAACTACGAACCATGATACAGCAGAAGATGGAAAAGTGCTACATGGTGAAGAAAAGTTTTTTTTTTTTCTTACCTGTGTGTTCGGTGTTCGATAAGGGGAGCAGGACATGGGGGAGAAAAAAGAGAAGACATTTCTGTTAGCAAAAGGCTCTTCATCCGAGGCAACCAGCATGAACAGATGAGTGCGTTATAGGCAGGTTCAATGGGCTGCAAAGTGCTGCAATCATTTTCATCCTTAAACAGCAAGATATCATTATTCACTAAATCTTACACTGGCACAGTGACAGACGTGGGCCCTACCCAGGGTGCAGCATCCTGTCTCCGGGTGTGAGCTGGGATAGTCTCTAGTCTCATTGAAAATGGCTGGGAATGTAAGGTGACATCAAACACACACAGAGGCCAAATTAATCAATATTGGATTTTTTTTTTCTAGTCAAAAATACACAAGCTCTGTGAACTTTTCTGAGTAACATGGACACTGAATCTGGAAACACACACTTCTTATAAAAAGCGGCCGTATTTGATAGTGAGATCTTCATGTCTTTGATTATAAAGCTAGTGTAGAGATGCTATATAAATACTGTTAAATTCTAAAGCGCTCAATCCACAAAGACAAAGACACAGTCCGTATTCAGTTGGCCGTCGGGGCTCTTCTGTTATTTTGTTCTGGCAAAACGAAGCAGCAGAACCAAACCACACCTAGCATCCAAGCTTACAGGATTTGGTTTCTCCAAGTTTTCATCTGAACTGATGCTTACTTGGGGTTAAGGGATGAAATCCGCAGCCTGGAGTCAGAGCTCCGAATTAAAAAAAAGGGATGAGCTGCTTCACCGCTTTGTCCCTGGCAAAGTATATAATATTTCCTCCACAATTTCCCCATTTACGACATCATCACACCGCCACCTGTAGACCATTAATGCACACGCCTTAACACCCACTGCGTGTTTCTCACCTTCTTATGGATATAAAGAATTCCAATAAAATACCAGAAATATGGGACCTTTAAGTGTTTATTTATTTACTTTTGTATTATCATTTCATTCCCCCGCCAGTTTTTGGAGCAGCACAAATAGAAATAATTGTTACTCGATGGTTTTGGGAAACGAGAAGCTTGTGATACCTCAAGGCAAGTCGTATCTCAAAATGACAGCAAGACAAGGCCAAACTTTATTTGAATTTTTTTGTGTGGTTTGGATGAACTGACCATTTAATTATATTGTCACCATTAACAATCACTGCAAGTGTGGTAAAGAGGATTTAGTTTGGAACAGCAGCTTAACTCCTCTAAATATCTGGCAAGCTCTGCCTAAGTGGTTTGGGATCTACTTGGCAAATTCACACAGAAAAAGCAAAATGCAGATCATTCGCCCCGGAGAAATGGACTATAAAGGCAAATAAGTAATGGGTAATGTGAGAGGAAGAAAAAAATGTGATTGCTCAGAAACTGTTGTATACTCACTCAAATGTTTAAATGGAATAAAGAAGTGTGAGGCCGACTTGTGAGGACTAAAGGAGGGTGGGATTCACAGCTCTGTAATGAAGGTGTTTGTTGTGGGTGTCTGATGTAACATTGTGTGGGTGCTGAAGCAATTCTCCCTCAGCTCATAGAAATTGATTTCGGTTTCTTAACCAATTGTACAGACCAGCATCGGCTGAAATGGTATCAGCACCGAGGCTGTACCCGCGTCAACAGCTGAGCGGTAAAAGCAATTTCTGTGCCTGCCTGGCTTCACTCCGCACTATCATTGTTCTTGACCGCTTCCGTTCAGGTTTGTTCCTTTTGTTAGTCTGAAAGCAAAATGTGAAAACTAGAACTCCCACACGCTGGTCACAGAGGTTCACATGCTGTGAGGAGACGGACGGATTTGGTCACAGGTATGAAACGGAATGTATTTTTTCATTTTTGTTTTTCACTTTCATATTTTACTCGAATCAGAAATGTTCTAACATACTATAATACTGCGTTGTGTTTTTATATCTTTCAGAGTTGTTTTCCAACAAACACATTGGATAACGGTTGATGGGGAAAAACAGATACTGTACGCAGCATGTCGTCTCATTCTTTTTTTTCTGTATGTCCTAAAGAGTGTAAATTAAAATACAGCCCCAAATGGATGGAAACGTTCCTTCTTCTGCTGCAAAAAAAAGGGAAACTAGTTCCTTACATATACAGGAACATAAGCACAAAGTTAATTACAACTGTAATGCATCATTAAACATGGAAGCTGCTCTGCAAAATTAGACTGTGGGGCATCCAGCGGACATTATGCTAAAAGACAAAATGTTGAGAGGAGAAGTCTAATTAGAACTGCAATTCTATTAACATCAAACTTTAAATCACAATGATACTGATCTTCTATTGATTGATTAACATGGCCAGATATTTCAATTGGTACAGAAAATGATGTAGAAGATAATACAGCTACATGGTGGAGAAGTTATTTCAGGCATCTCTGGTTCCAGAAGTAAAGGCAATGTTGATTTGTCTTCATAAGCAACATCAGAGGACTCAGAGCTTCTACAGTTTGAATGGGCATAAAACTCTCCTGGTGCGATTATCAGACCAAATGATCGACTACAACTTAAAAAATTAAAGTAGATTTGTACTTCATAAATAAGTAATTCATACTTTTACAATGGCACTTTTATTTTTGAAAGTTAGAGTTCAAACTCAATCATCTGTGTTGGAACGCTCATTCACACGGAGTCATCTGTACAGACACTGAATGACTCATTTGAGTCAAGGGCGTCGATTCTGCTCCTCCGAGGTGAGACCAGGAGTCTCTCTTACAGACGGAACGAAAACTGAATATATGAATAAGACCAAAAAAAGGGTGACATCAGGTAGGGCAGAGCTACGATGGATGTTTTATGAACAGTGAGTCAGTCGCCTGCCAGCCATTCAGCCATCCTTCTGTTCCACGCCCAGAGAGGGCAACTGAGAGGGGGATATAATTTCCATGTTTCTGTATTGTTAATGACACAAAGGAGAACCATGTCCTTGAAAGAGACTTATTTCCATACAAACTGAAAGGATGTATAGTATTTCCCATTTTTGCATTGATGTAAATGAAACTCTGAAATTGAGAGAGTGAAGTCTGGTGTGAGGAAATTAAAAACAGTTTGATTATTCCAGCTACTGCAGCAAAGGAAACTCCAGGTAAACCGCTACCATTAGTCAACTTATCAATTAGTTTATTAAAAGAAAATGAACTATTAACTGAAACTATTTTGATGATAAATTAATATTTATGTCACACATTGTATGGTTTCAAAAATATAACTGGTGAACATAAATTATGCTAAACTGAATGACTTTGTAATCTGGACTGTGATCAGACAGACAAAGTGATGATGAAGTGTGTGTGTGTGTGTGTGTGTGTGTGTGTGTGTGTGTGTGTGTGTGTGTGTGTGTGTAAAAAGAGACCTTTGGTAGATGGTCGAGAAACTGTTCATAGTCTTTTGATTCACCACATTTACATACGTAAGTAGGAGCCCATTTTCAATGAAAGCATCCACCTCCTCCAAGCACAATGCCTCAATGTTTTTAAATAATGAAATTACACATAGTCAGAAAGATACAAGAAGACAAAGATAATGTGTTTGGCTGAATTTAGACAAAATCATAAACGTGGCTCCCTCAGTCATTTCAGTGACACCATGACACGTTATTCAGCAAAACACAAAATATGTGCAAGAAGTGTAAATCCCTGCAAGGACTTTATTTTGAAACATTACGAGTGTTAATTCTACTGTTAATCGTGGGAAAGTTGTGACCAGAGGTCTAATGACTGCCACTGCAGTAACTTTCCAGAGTTGCAAAGTTCTGCCACATAGTGGGTTGGACCACTGTGAAGTGATAATCCTTCACTCATGGGTGAACTCCTTGAACTAAACCTGGATCCTGGATCGCATTTCATTTTCTCACCAATACCTGCAGCGAAGCAGCCCCTTGTGGTTTTTCAACAGAGCACTATTTCTGGTGTGAACGCCGCCGTACTTATCAGACCTGGGGAGGTGCAGTTCACCACAGACGAGGAAGGTCATTTGTAAATTGTGCATAATATAAATATGGATGCCGTGGCCTGAACCTGGCGGTCATCCATCATCTCTCACACTGTACATGCTGCTAATCAATGTCAGATGATGAATCGCGTCACCGAGAATGAATATGATCACCTGGCCACTGACACTCACCGGAGGAGATACTGTACATCTCCGACAAGATATTATGTTCACGCTCACTATAATTATGTTGCACACACACATTACTCTGAATAATTTTACAGTTCTATGAAAGATTCTCAAAGCAATAGCCTCCGAAACCAAAACTGTTGCCTCAGTGACATTATAAAACCAGACACGCTGAAAAATATAGCTTTGGCACCAGCAGAATTGCCCTGCATCAGAACAAAGTTATCATTCTTCCTCTTTTCCACCCTCACCCCTCTTGTTTCATCCTGTCCTGTTAGAGACCTTGCATTCTACAGAGGCTGTAATCCTCTTGTTGCTGAGCAAGTTTTTAAATATCTGCTTAACCTCTGAACAACAGGCCTCTGTGACACCCCCTGAGGTATGCACATGCATACACTGACAAAACCTTGTCTTCCTGCCGTTAAAGTAATGCAGAGGCACTTGATACCGCATCAACTGCGGGTGAATGCTAAGATGAGGCGAGCTCAAAGTTTTTTGCCTTAACAAATAGTCACTATAAAAAGCTTTAGGGGGTACAGGGTACATCAGCAGAGTAAAGCTGCTATTTAAACAGACCTACAGCAAGTGTCCAGACAGCAATGTAGCACATCAAAAGAAGGGGGAGACCACACACTATGACTCAAGACCGCAGGGTTTATGCACAGATTAGACAAACTATGCTGACGGACGCATCGGTCAAAGCCGGTCAGCTATCCATTCACGGGCCAGCTTCACTGATGACCAGATTACAGCAGGCAGGACACTGTGAAAGACACAGGACTGGCTTGTTGAAGTCAGCGCAGGGGAAATGCTGATGCTGAAACATGGGAGAAAGGGACCAGACGCTGTGATGCACAGCTCACGGGGCAAATCACTGTGAGGTCTGAATTTAATTGTAGGACAAAAATTAAACTGGTAATATTTTGCCAAAACAAACACTGTCACCATGGTTACATCCATTAACTGAAAACACAACTGAGAAGCGTTACGTTTTTTCTGTATGCCAGATCTTTGCCCACAAAGTCACCCACACACAAACAGGGATTTTAACACTAAGAGTTCTTTGACTTTTTCAAATAATTTAAAAAGCTGCAGAATACTCATTATCAAATGAGCAAACTCAAAACACCATTAAAAAAAGATTTTGGTGTGGGAGTTATTTGATCACATTTAACAGACGGTGGTCTGCCAACATAAAAGAAAATCAAACAACCCACCAAGTACCATTAGATTTACATTTTAAAATGCTGCTGAACTCAGATTGGTGCACAGAAGTACAGTACATGAAATCACCCCGTTTTCAACACAGTGCACTTCGACCTAGACAAACCAAAGTCACCAATACAGATATCGAATCAGAACGGTAGCAAAAAAAGTGCTTATGCACAAATATGACAATTGTGTTATCAGAGCCATCACTTGCTGCAAATGACTCATTCAATGTCAGTTACAGTACATGCAATTAATAGATTTCATGAGTTAGTGCTTTAGAGACTGACTTACGTGAAGCCAGACTTACGTTGCAATGCTTTGCAAAAAGCACCACTGTATATTTCTGCGTTCCCTGACCTGAGAATCCTTAGAGAGCCACAAATGGTGCAAGCATTGATCAAGTTTTCATAAAATACATATGGGGGAACAGTTCCATGAATTTTGCTTTGTGGGGGGGAAGAATTGATGGACAGTTTGGAAACGTGTGGATACATAGTCGGCAGATTAGAGACTCTGTTAAAACATAAAGGCAAAATTTTTCAAATATCTCAAAGCAGCTGCAAGTGTGGTCTCTGAAACAGGTGGGCTGCACTTTTCATTTAAAATAATTGCTTAAAATTTAGAAGAAACATCCCCAGAAGCAAACAATACGCAAAAGGTTTTTTACAAAGCGAGCAGATGAAGTCTAGCCTCAAGAACTGGTTGTTGAGGCGACTTATTCAGATTCCAGTCTATTAAATGTGTCCAACAGTGATGAATTGAAAAGCAAAATGTTGTTGGCCCGCGCAGCACAACTGAGGTTATTTTAATTGGAAGAGTAAAATAGTTTGTATGCGTGACAGATGGCGTTTGGGCGGCAAAAATGTTCAGGAGCTGTGACACTTCTCCTGCAGGAAGACTGCATTTCTAACAGCGTGGGACATGTCAGTGCCTTCAGGCAGCCCTGTGGCAGGTGGGAGCAAATCGCTCTCCAGTATGTTCTGTACGTGAAGCATCACAGCAGTTTAACACTACACAACCCACAGCTTGAACTCCAGTGGTGTTAAGAAAATGGCTTTCGGATCACTGATCGTTAGCAATTTAAAAAACTTCAAAGAACAACTCGGGAATAATGACAATTCAACATTGTTGAATCTTGACATGCTCAAAAGACGGACTGCATTAGCATCGGGTGTATTGTAAAATACCGATATTGATAAAAGTTATATTAATTGTAATATTCTTAATATTTAACAGCGTATTTGTAAAGATATCCAACTGTCACAAAATATATCAAAGAGGGCCCCAACTGACGGACTCGGGTCACGGCAGATTAGCTTTTTCCATTAAAAAAAATGTTTAGTTCCAGGTGTATTTGAATCGGTGGTAAATAGAACGGTTTGGCTGATCTGGGAGCTCGGTAGCCACCCGACTGGAGCCGTGTGCTCCCTGGAATTGGTCTGCTTCTCAGAATAGCCAATGGCAGATGCCTTCCTCCCGTGCGTGTTATTTGGAGCCCAAGGGCAGTGGAATCAAGCCTCCTGCAGTGTGGTGCGGTGTGGTCCTTACTTCTGGACAGAGAGACGGGCTTGAAGCTGGGAGATCACAGCCAGCTCTGATTGAATCATTGACTCGTGCATTCAGTCCGCACGCGCTCAGCAACTGGGGTCAAATGTAGCAAGGTTACAACTTTAACTTTAACTATCCTGGTTGGGTAAACAAATAACCTCTGCTTAATGTATATGATTCAGGCTTATTGAACCAAACTATGTAATAATTCCCCGGTAATGTAATAATTACCAATAATGTAATAAAAATCTCCACCTAACTCGTCAAAATGTAATAAAACCTGATTATGTGATAACTTCCCAATAATGTAATAAAATGCCTAACCCACTCATATGATAACCTCTGTACCAATAATGTAATAAATAATTACATTCACAGGAGATTATTACATTGAGTTAACCATATTTTTGTGTAACCCGATGATGTAATAATTTCCCAATATTGTAGTAACTGGGACAATTTTGTAGTGGCATCCCACCAATGTTTTCGAAATGTTCAATATTCTCAAATAAGCAAAGTTATAATTCTATGTAATGATATCAAATATGAAGAGCCAAATAAAGTATTTTTCTTATATTCTCCATATGATACTAGTTTTCTTACTGTACATCCTTATTCTGTATTGAATATTATTATAGTGACTAAAAAGATTATAACATTATTGGTATTACTGAGAAATGATAATATTATCAGGTTTTATAAATTTGTGGAGATTGTATTGCATTATCTGGAAATTGTTATATTATTAACAGGCTTGTAAGTAATAATTCTTCCCATTATTAATCAATCAAAAAAAATTCTCAATCATTTGTTTTGTTGATAAAAGTTAAAAATGTTTACAGAAAATGTATTTCTCAATCATAAATTGTTTTGCTCGATTGTAGTCAGATTTTCCATGTTATTTAAGGGATAATGCCGTAAAACAAACACAAAATTCTCTACCATACAAACAGTTTAGTAGGCTCAACAAACCAAACTGAGCAAGGAATTTCTTTTCATCTTCACACCAACTTCAATCCAGCATGTTACAAGGTATTGCATCAGTAATCATGGAAGGGGGAAAAATGAAAGAATAAAAACTTCAAAAGATTCATTAGTTTCTTGTACTGTCAGACACAATATTCTGTATTTGACTGTCCACAAACAGGAGGGAAAAAATTGGTCGACAAGCCTGAGGGATGGTGTTTGTGCCAGGAGAGCCGTACTTTCTTCACAACACTTATCTACTGAGAGCAACGTTAAGAAAAGGCAGCCGCTCCTCCAGGGCATCCAGCTTATCTTAACGCGACTCACTGAACAATGAAGAAGTCAGGTAGAGGCAGCACATATAAAAACTTTCTGTGCATATACTGGAGAGTGAGGGAATTTATTTAGGTTAACTAAAAGTAATGGTGCTTGATAAAAAAGTACATAAAAATCAGCTTTGCTGATCCAGCTAAGAGACTCTTAGTATTTTAAATAAAGACACAAACCTATTTTTCCTGCGATGGTTGCGGTTAATGCTCCCGCTGAAGCCGTATCTCAGTAAAAGGAGCAGAGAATTGCTTTTCTTTCTCCTTTTACACCTTGATGTAAACATGTGTGCGTTGCTTGTGAAATTGTTAACTTCAGGTCACTCGATTGACTGATATGACAAGTTCTGTCCCTTTATATCTCCATCTTATTATTTAATTTGATAAATAAGTGCCACAAAAAAAAAGCTGCAAAAAATGGTGATGATTGTGATCAACAAATAACTAATATGCCACAATACCACAATCACAGGAATAACTGAGGTTAAAATTCTGGTAATGGAAAACAGTTGGTTCTGAAATATGAATAGTAAAGGCATATTACAGTCGCGATAAGTGCATCTGACAACCAAGTAGCAGGATCTAGAGCAGTATCGTGTGACTCTAGCTGCCACGTACGGTACAGGGATACACAGGTCAAATCGAAAAAGAGTATGTATATTCTCAGATGATACAGTCACGTGTTCTCAAAAATAGACAGTAAATTCAAATAGAGACAGAAGGCTTTCCGATGTATCTCCGTCAATATGATAAAACCTCATAGTTAACCACCTTCAGCTCCACAGTTATTATTAAGATTTCTTTAAATGGTCTCCGTCTTCATTAAGCAGATGACAGTAGAAACTGTTCTAACGGGGGGGGGGGGGGTAGTAAATATGTCTCACGGCAACCAGGACAGCTCAGTCTTAAAATCATAAACCGATAACGCCCAACAAATGTCCAAAAATGTAAATAGAACAAAAAACACGGCAGTTAATGTATCTCTCAATTAGCATGTCTACAGTCAAAACCACGTGAAACCCAAAGGCTCCGTACATAATCGCTAAAGAAACTTACAGCACACCCAGAGCACCTGCTCAAACAGCAGATGCATCTTGCTGAGAGTTGTTTATACTGACATAGCTGCTATGGGCAAGTCTAGATCACTTTACTCAGCAGGCCTGCAGCCCAGGGCGTGGTGGCTGAGAAAAGTGATACCGCAACTAAAATGTCCCGCTGTTAAATGTTCTATATCTCGATCACCATCTCCTGTAACAGCTGGATGCCCGTTTTGGCTCCCGGAAATACAGCGTTTGGATTCTGCTGGGTCACGTTTTGAGTGGAAATTTAACCCAGGACACTTTTTTTTTTTTTGAATTGATACAAGATGAGAAGTTTTACTGCCCGACAGATCTCACTCAAGAGATGTGTTAAGAAAAACTATGTCCTCATAGAAAGACGCATGCCTGTGTCTAGTCCAACATTTTAAGTGGAACTGGAATGGATGGAGGGATGATAAAGTCCAAATTATTTAAAAAAAGCAACGACGACGGATAGAAGATATTCAATAAAAATATGTACTACAGAGAATAATGTGTTCCCTCTGAAGACACAGTTTCAGGCAACTTAAGTTGTACCACACCGCAGAGACCCTGAGAAATGCCAGCTATGCCATTCACTGGAGACCGCTGCCAAATGTTCAGCAGAGTCCCACGTGGCTTCAGCCCTGCACAGAGCAACAGGAGCAACAAAACCATGAAGTGGCTTTGTGCGACCTTGCGTTTAGTTCATCCGGCAAATCAGACTTTGTAAACAACATGAAAGCTCAAGATCCCATTTCGGCCCGCAGTCTACAGCTTCGCACTCTCTTTTCCTTTCTAAACAACAATAACAAATAGTCGAAAGAAGAAAAGGTGTTCTCGAGCACAAGCACGGTTGCATTGTTATTTCAACACAAACAAAAGCATAAAAAAAAATTGTACAATAGCAAAGATCCCTTCACACGGTGGAGCTGCTGCTTTCGCCCTGCGCGAGGACAGATGTGCCAAATTTTAGGGCGAGCTATCCAATAGTGGTTGAGAGAGAAACACACAGTTGACCAAAGTCTAATGACAATGGGTGTTAGATAGACCGACACTGCCATTCACGGAGCCATGTCACTAGTATGGCTAAAAGAAGCGTACAGTAAGTAAATATCTTGGAAATGAAGACGTAATGCCTTTGATGCTAAGGTACGACAGTAACATATCAAATTATACAGGCCGCTCTCGAGGTGGTAATTAGGTATGATATATAACATCTTGCTGTCAACGGAGGTGTAACACAATGTCTTGCTCTTTGTTTAAAACCAAGTCAGTGATTAAAAAAAAAACGTTGTTGTGCCTGTGGCTGAGTGAACTAAAGAAACCTCCTGATATGGTGCGTCTCTGCTTAACATAGAACGAGGAAACGACGAGCCGACACACCCCGACCATTGTGACATCTACCCTCATTTCTATTTAAGTCTGTGCTCGATACTTTCTCCTCACTACACAATCTACATCCAAACCTTAGTGGGCAACATTTATAGCTGCCTACCTTTGGCATCGCTAATCTACCTATGGCATCGCTAATGACATTGAGGAAAAACTGTCAGCGCCGAAGGATTTCAGAGGTCAAATGGAGTCGTTCGTAAAAATCTTCAAGGTTTCAGGTTTGAATTTGTTTATAATTATCTTGTCAGGGCTGTCAAATTGAGTAAATGTCCAAATACACGCAAGAAATATACCAAGCTCATGACCTTTTCCTGGACCTCGGACCTAAATGACACGTCAGATATTTAATGGTAAGTTGAATTTTAAAAAAGGAAATCAGATTATAACAAGGCCCAAAACAATCATACCTGTTTAATAAATCTCAATATACCACATGAAAATCAACTGACTCCAGAGTATAGTTTAATTTATTTGATTTAACTCTAAAATGGAAAATGAATCTGTCAAATATTTCTTGAGTGAAAATTGCCTATAGATAGTTTATCATCGCTTAAGCGCGAGTCAATTCTCCCATTTGAGAGGCTGAAACTGTCAAATGTCTGACATGATGGTTTTCATCAATTAAACTTTAATTATTTTTTAGACTGACTTTAATCAGTCAATTTTTCTGTGACAACCAGTGACAACACAAGCAGAGAGTAAGCAGCCGTGCAGAGGGTTAATTTAGCAGCTAAATAAATTAATCTTTCAGAAACTGCCCTGCTTTCGCTTGGGAGTCAGCTCACTTGACATTGGGAGTCTTGTTTCATTAATTTTTCAAGTCACATCGCACATTATGCTGAATTAATTCAGCAGTATGGTTAAAGGAGACTTTTAATTCAAGCAGCGTTGTGGTTACAGCATGCATCGTGCAACCTAATTTGATGTCAAAGAGGAAAAAATGTGTAACGTCAAAGATACAGAATGCTGATGTTTCCAAACTGCTTCAACCTTCAACTTTACAGAATATAAAAACAAGAACTTAAATTCTCATAAAAAAAACATGCTTCCCAATTAATAACACACAAAAATCAAGTAAAAGTTAAAGATAAAAATAAAAATAACATTTTGATATGTTGGTTTATTATATTGAATTTCCCAGTTTGGGATAAATAAAGTCCATCCATCCATCCATCCATCCATCTCAAATTTGAACTCCTAATTTCATGTGCATTCACTTAAGTTGACTGCGTATGAAAATCCTGTAACACTATCTGTAATGAACCAAATTGTTAATTATTATGTGAATATCTGAGATTTTACTAATTTGCATATCCAAATATAAATTCAATTGAGATTAATTTTTTATTTCTCTCCAACTAATGCATCTATGTCTTTGCTAAAACTTCACCTAAAAATAGGCTCATTGGCGACGGCCTTTTAAAGGTTATACGTTGGTGCCGGCCGCGCGCCGTGGGTGGAGTCGTGGCAAGCGCACGTTGTATCTATGAACGTATGGAAACGTATTATTTAAATCTCATGAAACAATAAATCCTTTGTGTCTTTGTCTGAATTTGTTCTCATCTGCTTTTATGACACCACTTAAGCAATGTGAACTGCAGAAGCTATTAAATATAGTACATAACAGTCATCAGCATTAGCCCACTGTAATTACCTAAAAACCGTGTAATGTTACATTTTTCAGCGGAACTGAAAAATTTCAATTTGTAAAACAGGAATTAAGCATCTTGAAATGTTTGATTTGCCTTTTTGACAAACAAACCTTTAGGCCAAGCAACAACAACCAGTGTAAACGTGGGTGCGAGAGTATGATGACGTTTTGACCTTTTTGGGTTCTCTGGATCTACCAAACCCAAACTGTATGACTAATCTATTACATACAATACTCACCCGTCTGCGGCAGAAAGGCAAACCTTGAGCAATGATGTTGATGCTAAATATCTTGAGTACTTTCTGAGGGGGCAACGGCTCCGAGGCAACGTCCTTGGGGTCTGCCCGGTTGAGTGCCCGGTCCTCCAGCGGGACGTGCGCAGTCTTGTCTTTCCCACAGGCAATATTTGGCATCTTTTTCCGTGCACCAGACGAGAAACGGGGAATAGGGCAATGCCGCAGCATTGCAAAAAGAAAAGAGGGGTAGTTCAATGTATCATATCCCAGAGGGAGCGCCAGAAGATGGTCGACCAACGTCGTACACAGGTAACTTTTCTTAAACTAAAGAAGCGTCTTCCTTGAACCTCACAACCATTGTGCAAAAGACGGATCAAGACTGCGCTTGCTGAGCCGTTGCGCCTTCCTACTCAAAACTCATCTCCCTGCTGGACTGGCACCCTTTAAAATATCTCTGGGGTGTGAGGTCACCGATGTGCCCAAGTCAGGGGGAGCAGCTGTTGTCGGAGGCCTGAAAAGAGGATGGACCAACTCAGGCTCCCTCCCCTCAGACAGGCACTGTGGAATCTGCTCCCATGACTCCCTGGGTGGTGGAATGTGTACCAACAGTCGTCTGACGCAGTCCACGTGTCCAGGGAGCTTCCTCATTGTGGTCATTCTCTGACCCCTTTTTGTGGCCCTCCCAACTTAGTGGCCTATACCATCAGCGAAACCAGATAACTTTA